>NC_081411.1:712976951-713276951 GCF_030272615.1 Cryptomeria japonica | reverse complement strand
ATGTAGCAAGAATTTGAAATGTTTATGATTTGAGAAATAAAATTCTTTTTAGGATTGCAGATTTCACTGACTGATAAAGGTATATTTTTGAGTCAATCCAAGTACTTGAAAGAATTACTAAAGAAATTTGGGATGGAGAACTTTAAACCGGTAAGCACACCTATGACTACAAATGACAAATTATCTTAAAGGGATGAATCTACACCTGTTAATCCAACTTGATACAAATCTATGAGAGGAGGTTTAGTGTATTTGACACAAACTAGGCCTGATACTATGAATGTAGTATGTATTGTTTCTAGATTTGAAAGTAATCCTAGGGAAAATCATGAATCAACAGTAAAAAGGATTTTTCAGTACTTACAAGGCACAACAAATCTTGGATTATGGTATCCTAGAGATGAAAATTTTGATCTATGTGCATACACAGATGCAAATTGGGCAGGAGATGTGGATGATAGAAAAAACACCACTGGAGGATTATTCTTTCTTGGAAAGAGATTAATTTCTTGAGTGAGTAAGAAACAGAGTTGTACATCTTTATCAATAGCAGAATTAGAATATGTTGCAGCAGTAACTAACTATACATAGGTACTATGGCTTAAGCAAATGTTGAAAGACATAAAGGTAAAATGCAAAGAACCTATTACTATATATTGTGATAACACTGCAACAATTGTGTAAAGCGGAAAAATCGATCGAACCCTAGTTGCTCTCCCCTCTTCCAACTCCAAGGAGAGAGAAGGGAGGTTACTAGGGTTGATGGTTTTCACTTAGGGGAGACTTTACATTCAAAAGAGGGGTTGAAATCTACAAGATCCAATCCCACATGATGCAAGATTGGATTCTAAATGAGTTTCAAGGGTTAAGACGGCAAGGCTACCCTCTTTTGTAAAGAATGTGCATAGAATGATCAAGCTAGGAATGCATAGAAAGTGAGAAAGATTCTCTTATAAACTGAGATAGGGATATAGGATGAAGCTGCGGACCTGGAATTAGCTGTAAAATGTTGATACGGTGCTGTCCTGCAAATTTGAGCAAAATTTGATGGGACGATGGCACCCGGCGTGCACACGGTCCTCCGAAAAATCTGCGAAATGAAGGGGGATCTGTTCGTCTCTGCACAAGGATTCTAGATCTTCAATTTCAGCCACGTACCTGCAACCTACACACAGAAAAGTGAAGACGATTGGGGGGTTAGGGATTAGGGGTTTGCCTTTAGGTCAAACCCCGGTTTTGGAATTAACCAAGAAATGAGAAATGCTGTAAATGTAAATGATTGTAATGTAAAACAAGTACTAATACCTTGTTGTAAGGATGTTCGTATCCTTATGTGCGAAGGTATAGATGTTGTTGTTTGTTGTATGTTGTATGTTGTAGTATGTGATCTCCTCTTCAATGGTTGAATCCTTGTCTTGAATGCAACACTTAGCCTTGAATGGAGACTTAGAATGATCAATTGCTTGAAGGAATGTTTGAATGCTTGAATGCTTGAATGTTTGAATATCGTTTCCACCTTTTTTCCATCCATCCAAATGAGAGAGAAAAATGTCATTTATATACTTGTCAATTAGGGTTGATAGACTGATTTTCCCAACCTTAGGCCGACCAGGAAATGTTATTTTCCAATTTGCAAACAAAAAGACCTGAAGTCCCATAGGAGACCGGGCCCAAAATAGGGCCAGGGACCAGGGCGCTGGGTGCCATGGTCCTGGGGGACCAAGGTGCTAGGTGCCCTGGTCCTGAAGGACCAGGGCACTTGGCGCTCTGGTCCCACCTCCCGAGACAGCAGGGTGCAAGGAGGATCAGGCCATGGTGCTGGAAAAAATGCAGTTTTTGATGTCGTGGACAAGTTTCAGGGTCTCCATTTAGGTTCCGTGTTGCATCGCCATCGTGAAGACCCAAATGCGGTCAAAATTGCAAGTGTCACAATTTTAGGATGCTACATTTAGCCCCCACTTTAGCGGGAGTATAGGCGCACGCTCATACTTCCGGTAAAGTACAAGGAAACAACATTGAAAGACTTTCACCACGTCAAGGAGGCAAGATACACCAAGCCCCCAGTGGACTAAGGATCTTACGACTTCGATTGACAAAGTAAAAGGGAAGATCACGAGGGAGAACCATGACTATCAGAAGTAAGGTTCCCTCACTATGAGTCATGCAAGAGAAATACCAAAAATTTTCAAGGAAAAGCTAAGTTCGCCAAGAAATTTTCAAGTATCCTGAAGGAATAGACAGGGTGTATGCCCCCCTACGTTAAAGCGATCGCACACGCCTCAACAGGGGTGATTGCTTTAACGTAGTGATACACATAAGAAATGAGAAGGGAAAGGAGCACATTATCACAAAGATTTAGCCCCCAAGTGTGAGATAAACCCAAGGATAATAGATACAAAACACAAAGCACGAGGTGACTTCGCTTTCCTCGGGGTCAGTATGCTGTATGATAATTCATGTATATATATCATATGTATGTATGCATAATTGTTCTTCATTCCCCAATCAAGGAAGGTTACCTAGAAGAAGGGAACACATGTGTCTTTTGAGTCAACATGAGAGAGACCAAAAGAGATCTCAATGCTTTGCATCGTCCTCAAGTAGACAACACTAAGGACAACAAATAGAAGAATGAGAATAACACATAGAAGAAGTAACAAAAGAGAGGAGGAGAGAATCTGCTATGCTAATATAACTAGTCTAGCACGTCATCTACCCCCCGATCTTGCTGATCAATGTTTCGGGAAGGCAGGGAACACGCTAGAGGAGGAACATCCAACACAGCAGATGGAGCTATCACAAGATCCAAACAAGGGCTATGTTCATGTTCCAAGCCACGTTGTTCCGGTCTAGGATCTAGGATAAGTGCTTTAGAAAATTCATTAGATAAATGGTTATCAATATCAACAAGTTCATATTCACTATCAGAAGCAAGAGGAGTAACATTTTCATCATGAATAATATTTTCATCTATATCATCATCAAGATTTATAAAAATAGGATCTTTGACTCGCACAGGATCAAGACCATCATGCATCTTATGTTTAGGAGATTTTGGAGAAAATGGAATAATGCTTGTTGAAGGTGTTTTTGGAGATTGCGAAGTTTGAGAAGTAGCTGCTTGAGCCCTAAGACGACGCTTTCGTCGGCGTTCACGTGCAGAACGATTTCGTCTAGTCTTAGTAGGAAGTGGAGAAGATTGAGGAGGAGGAATGTTCTCATCCTTATCACTTGGGTGTTTAGGTTGTGGTCTCTTAGGCTGGAAAATAGGAGAAGAAGAAGGTCTCTTCTCTCTATAGAAGGAAGGAGGAGGAACTGCTCCATATAAAGGAGGAATTTTTGGTTTGGGAAGAAGACCAAGTCCATCATGACGAGGAGGTATAGGTCTACTTTTAGAAGGTTTATTAGGCATAGACATAGTCACATCCATAGGGATGGGTTGGGAATCTTCTTGAGGAAAGACATTAGTTTTATCTTTCAAAGGAAGAACTTCCTTCTCAAGAACGATCGGAATATCAAGTTTGGGTGTTCTAGGTTCACTTAGAGATAGGATCATATCTGTTTTCCACTTTTGATAAGATTTGAAAAGATGATCACTTCGCGGAGGAAGGGATTGGAATTGTTTAGGCCAAAAGTAATCAATAGGAACACTAGAAGTTCTTTCAGCTAGTTTAAAGAGACTATGATTGATAGTAACAACTTCACCATTATGGGGAAATTTCAAACACTTATGAATAGGAGAAGCAATAGCTTTCATGGAAGATAGCCAAGGATAGCCAAGCTTCACACAAAATTGTTCAGATGAAGGAATAATAGCAAAGTTCACATCAAGGGATTTGTTATGGACTTCAATAGGTAATGTAATAGAACCAATTGCAGGAGAAGAGAATGCATCAAATAATTTCACAATCACATTTGTTTTGTCATAGATCACTTGATTCAATTGCAAAGTAAAAAGAAATTCCTCAGTAATAACATTAACCATGCAAGAAGGGTCAATAAGCACTCCACGGCAAGGTGTATCCTTAACTTTTGCAACTATGTATAAAGGACCATCGGGTGCCCTGATAGTTTCACTAGAATCAAATGTGATGGAAGGTTCTTTAGGGATTTCTTGCTGCTCTACAAAGTTAATCACATTCGGAGTCATAGACACAAGACCATCAGATGAGAGAGAGGAATCATTAGTCTCAATCACATTAGAGGTATGGGAAGGTAATGGATCAGTAAAAATCTGAAGATTTTGGTTAGGAGGAGCTACAGATGTGTTGCCTTTATCATTCACTCCAGAGATAGAGATAGTATTATTATCAATCAAATCTTGAATTTTACCCTTTAAAGAAAAACATTTTTCAGTGTCATGCCCAGGTTGATGATGAAATTGACAAAAAGATTTGTTATCAAAATAAGGTGAATTTATCTTTGCAGGATCAATTTGCCTTATAGGAGGAAGAGTAAGCACATTTTGTTCCAATAACTTATTCATAATACTATGCAATGATTCATTCAAAGGAGTATACTTTCTTTCTTTCTTGAAAAACTTAGAAATAGTAGGCACACCTGATGCTACATTCACATTGTTGTTGATGATGTTTTCATTGAATTTGATGGAATCTCTATTCAGTTTAAACTTTCCAAATGGTTGTTGACTACTATCACCCTTATCACTCGGAGCCATAGGATGTGATTGTTCCATTTGACTCACAGTCAGTTGATAATTGTGAAGAGTTGCACACAACTATTGGAAAGAAGTAAACTCAGAAAATAGAAGTTTTTCTCGAATATCTTTTTGTAAATTAGAAATAAAGATTCTTTGAATATCATTGTCAAGCACTGGAAAAGAAATTTGAGCATACAAATGCTTATATCTACCAATGAAATCAGTCACTTTTTCTTTAACACCTTGTTTACAATGCATTAAATCAATCAAAGTAACTTTAGGACTTATATTGTTTTGAAATTGTTGAATGAAATCATTTGCAAGTTGTTCGAAAGAAGTAATAGAATAAGAAGGCAACGAGCAATACCATTGTAGGGCTTTGTCTCTTAATGTTCTAGTAAACAGTTTTGCAAGCAACCTTTGGTCATAAGCAAAATCAATACATATTGTTTGAAAAGTCTTAACATGTGTTAGAGGATCACCTTTACCATTATAAAGCTCCAAATGTGGGAGTTCAACATGTTTAGGAGGGATAGCTCAGACAATGTCAAGAGAAAGTGGGCTCGCAACATCAAATGTGGGCACACTAAACTTAGATTGATTCATAGAGGCAATTTGTTGCTGTAAAGAAGAGACAGTTTGTGCAATATTGTTAATGGTCGCTTCAGTCGAAGAGTTCATATTAGATGTGTTAGATTGAGATGGAGGTGTTATGTTATTGAAAGAAGGTAAAGAGTAAGGTGGCGGGACACTATGATAGTTAGTCATAGGAGAGGATTGGAAAGGAGGAACACTACAAGGAGGAATGGAATGGTTGAATGAATTGCCCCCTTGCGTCATGTTCATTTGTGGAGATGTAATAGGAACACTCATTGAAGGAATGAATGAAGAAGTCGGATTAAATGAAGGAAGAGGGTTAATTGAAGAAGAAGGATTGCCCCCATGACTGGTGATCATAGGAGGAATGTCTTGTATTGAAGTAGCCATTATGTTTGATGTAAAGGTAGGTATGCTAGCAATAGAAGTTGTCAAAGGAATAGAATGATTGACTTGAGTGGGAGGTTGTGTATAACCTAAAGTTTCAGCACAACTCTTTATAGGCATCACATTCAAATCCACAATGTGTGCAATACCACGCAAAATATCAATTCCATTCTTATCACTTTGAAGCATATGTTTTAGACCCTCAATTAAAGGAAGAGCTTGACTATCGGGGTATTCTTGAGACATCCATTGTCGAAAATCGTCAAATTGGTTATCCAATTTTGCAATTTGTTCTACAGAAACCTCATGGAGAGCTTCTTCATCATTAGGAGGATTAGAGGAATTACCCATGTCCTCGTTAAAAAGGCTATTCAAATTAGGTTCCATCTCATCAGTAATTAAACCTTGGAAAGACTTAATTCTAAGGCTTCGTCTAACGGGAATAGTGTAAGTAGGGCTTATTGTTGTAAAACTCATGCACTAGAAAGGGAGAGAAGATTTTGAATTTAGAGGTAGCAAATTTCAATAAAATCAGCCAATCTTCTAGATTTAAGCTGTTAAATGCAATCACGACAATCTCCCGAAATTTCAAAAAAAATGTCAGGGACCGTGGCGCTCGGAGTGCACACGGTCCTCGCAACTTTTTTTGAAATTTGTAGGGATGAAAATTATGATGATTTTAGAGCTAATCTGAAAAAATTGAGTGATTTTACAATCTGTAGATAGGCCAAATTAAAGTTGCAATCTCAAAATTGAACCCTACCAAGATTGTCGAAAAATGCAAAATTTGAATTTTGAAAAAGAGAGGGAAACTGAAATTTTGAATTTTATGATTTTAGAGGGAATACCAAAAGCAATGCAAGTTTTGAAATTTAAAAGTTGACTCAATTTCACGCAAAATTCAATTTTGAAAGCAGAAATCGAAGCTATTGTAATTAAACACTTAATTTCAAAAGTCACAAATTGCAAGAATTTTAATAAAGCACTGAAATTTCGAATGAATGCCAACACTTTTCAGATTTAGGACAGTAGGAACACAATTTTGACACAAAATTTCAATTTCAACAATTTTTGAATGATTAGAAGCCCTAAACCAAGCAATCACAAGACCAACTTTGACTGTAATTTTGAAAGTGTTAGATTTGATAAAATCAGCCAAAATTCTGGATTTTAGCAGAAAAATACAGTAAGATCTAGCTCCCGAAATTTCGGAAAAAATGTCAGGGACAATGGCGCTCGGAGTGCACACGGTCCTCGCAACTTTTTTCCAAATTTTCAGGGATGAAAGTTTTTATGATTTTATTGCGGAATCCAAAGTTATAGTTGATTTGGAGATGTTTTGATCAGTGAACTTGTCGGACAAAGGTTGAATCAAGATGGTTTCAAATATTAGGGTTTTGACACTTAACCATGCTACCCTGTTTCACCTCCCTAATAAGCAAGTCGAAATAGGGGGGGGCATATAGCTACTCATAGATTTCATCACTTTCCTTAGTAAGCATTAGGTGATTTTGTGATCTAACGTGTGTTTTGTAGGGTGCGGTTCCTAACTGTGTACTGCAGATACCGCTGGGGGCTTCGTCTGACAACTTATGGATATATCCTTTTTCAAATGATGTTTACTTTTCTGTACTTTAGCTTGCCTATGCACGTAGTACTCATATGACCGCTAAAGTGGGGGATAAATGTAGCATCATAAATTGTATGCACTTGCTAGGGTGGTACAATTTCACACCTAGTTTAGCACCCGCCTTAGTGCATTTTACATTTTGCATTACATTTCTCCTTTAGCACTTAATTAATCAAATTAATTAGGTCTAAGGTCCTATTTCATCATCCTTTGCATCATAAAGTTGGGCCCTTTCGCTAAAGCGTGCCCTTTGCATTTTATTCCTCCAATACATCACTCAATCAAAAACCCTAATTAAGTCCTATTTCGAACTTGGGGGCTTGGTTTCGGGGTCAAAACATCTCGAAATCACCTATAACTTCGGGATTCTCTCTAAAATCATCATATCCGACGGCCCTAAAAATTTGGTGAAAAGTTGTCGGGACCGTGGCACCCGGAGTGCACATGGTCCCGGACATTTTTCCCGAAATTTTGGGAGCATGATCTAATCATAAAATAAAGCTTAACCCCGAGAAATTGGCAGGATATTCAATCTCTAGGTCGGCCAAAAGACAAATTTATGATTTAGGGTTTCCTACATAAGAGCTCTCTTTCTTCATTTGAAAGGATCCGATTTTTGTTTTCAGGAACCTCATATGCAGCGAAAGAGAAGATCTTTGAAGGCTTCAACAACATTCAACATCCTTCTATCAAGCATCTATCAATTTCATTCCTTCACTTAGGGCTTGGAAGACATTGAAGAACAATAGGAGATTACCGACTGAAGATTGGCTTGTACTCCTCCCTTGAGGGTTGGGTATGATTTCATGTTGTTTTCATGTCTTTGCATAAGCTTCAATATATCATTTATTCATGCTTTAGATCACTTTGCATCTTGATTTAGAGCATTTACATTGTCATTTACAAGCAATTAGGGTTTACTTTCTAGGTTGCTCTAGTTTGCTTTCTTGCATTTTAGGACCTTGCACACACACTAGGTCTGCACACACAATATATTTTACAAAAAAACTTGGCTATTCGTGGAGGTGGAAATCATCGAAGCGGGGGTTTGACTAAGGCAAAACCCTATATAGCCACCCATCCCATTTTTCAGATATAAGTGCAGGTTCGGGACTCGGACGACGCCGCAGGATACAGATCCGGAGAGAATAGGTCGAGACAACACTCTGTATCAAATTGTAGAGCAGAAGACTGGGATAGGGGCACTGGGCGCCCTGGTCCTGCGAGGACAGGGGCACTGGGTGCCTTGGTCCCTAGGACAGAGGCACTGGGTGCCCTGGTCCTCCGGACAGACAGCTTTCAAACAGCTTTCCGACAGTGTTTCAGAGTGCAGAACGACAGTTTCTGGTGCAGTTTTTAGGACAGTGGCGCCCACGCTCCCGTCCTGAACATTTTCAGTCTAATTTTGACTCTGGGTACACATCTGCATTCTTATTTCATCCTTGTATTTATAGCTATTCATTGTTTAATATCAATTTTGCAATCTTGTTATTAGTTCATACTTGCATTTTGGGATTAGGGTTTGAACTTGCATTACTTGATCTTACAATTTCAACAAGGGAATAGAAATCCTAATAGATATCCCGTGGCTCTCTCTTTCACAAAAAGAAGTAGCCAATTGTGTGATATCTCTAGGCTCTTTCGTATTCCGTAATGTGTGTCAAAAGGTAGGATTAGGGCATGTTAACCTAGTCTCACTTTTTCCCCTACACATTTTTAAATGTAGCGTCCTAAAATTGTGACACTTGCAATTTCGATCGCATTTGGGTCTTCACAATGGCGATGCAACACGGAACCTGAATGGAGACCCCAAAACTTGTCCACGACATCAAAAACTGCATTTTTTCCAGCACCCTGGCCTGATCCTCCTTGCACCCTGCTGTCTCGGGAGGTGGGACCAGAGTGCCCAGCGCCCTGGTCCTTCAGGACCATGGCGCCCAGCGCCCTGGTCCCCCAGGACCATGGCGCCCAGCGCCCTGGTCCCTAGCCCTATTTTGGGCCCGGTCTCCTATGAGACTTCGGGTCTTTTTGTTTGCAAATTGGAAAATAACATTTCCTGGTCGGCCTAAGGTCGGGAAAATCAGTCTTTTAACCCTAATTGACAAGTATATAAACGACATTTTTCTCTCTCATTTAGATGGATGAAAAAAAGGCAAAAGCGATATTCAAACATTCAAGCATTCAAGCATTCAAACATTCCTTCAAGCAATTGATCATTATAAGTCTCCATTCAAGGCTAAGTGTTGCATTCAAGACAAGGATTCAACCATTGAAGAGGAGATCACATACTACAACATACAACATACAACAAACAACAACATCTATACCTTCACACATAAGGTTACGAACATCCTTACAACAAGGTATTAGTACTTGTTTTACATTACAATCATTTACATTTACAGCATTTCTCATTTCTTGGTTAATTCCAAAACCGGGGTTTGACCTAAAGGCAAACCCCCAATCCCTAACCCCACAATCGTCTTCACTTTTCTGTGTGTAGGTTGCAGGTACGCGGTTGAAATTGAAGATCTGGAATCCTTGTGTAGAGACGAACAGATCCCCCTTCATTTCGCAGATTTTTCGGAGGACCGTGTGCACGCCGAGCACCATCGTCCCGTCAACTTTTGCTCAAATTTGTAGGACAGCGCCGTATCGACATTTTACAGCTAATTCTAGGTCCGTAGGTTCATCCTATATCCCTATCTCAGTTTATAAGTGAATCTTTCTCACTTTCTATGCATTCCTAGCTTGATCATTCTATGCACATTCTTTACAAAAGAGGGTAGCCTTGCCATCTTAACCCTTGAAACTCATTTAGAATCCAATCTTGCATTGTGTCGGATTGGATCTTGTGGATTTCAACCCCTCTTTTGAATGTAAAGTCTTCCCTAAGTGAAAACCATCAACCCTAGTAACCTCCCTTCTCTCTAATAAGCGTTTCAAGGGTTAAGATGGCAAGGCTACCCTCTTTTGTAAAGAATGTGCATAGAATGATCAAGCTAGGAATGCATAGAAAGTGAGAAAGATTCACTTATAAACTGAGATAGGGATATAGGATGAAGCTGTGGACCTGGAATTAGCTGTAAAATGTCGATACGGCGCTATCCTGCAAATTTGAGCAAAAGTTGACGAGACGATGGTGCCCGGCGTGCACACGGTCCTCCAAAAAATCCGCGAAACGAAGGGGGATTTGTTCGTCTCTGCACAAGGATTCCAGATCTTCAATTTCAGCCGCGTACCTGCAACCTACACACAGAAAAGTGAAGACGATTGGGGGGCTAGGGATTAGGGGTTTACCTTTAGGTCAAACCCTGGTTTTGGAATTAACCAAGAAATGAGAAATGCTGTAAATGTAAATGATTGTAATGTAAAACAAGTACTAATACCTTGTTGTAAGGATGTTCGTATCCTTATGTGCGAAGGTATAGATGTTGTTGTTTGTTGTATGTTGTATGTTGTAGTATGTGATCTCCTCTTCAATGGTTGAATCCTTGTCTTGAATGCAACACTTAGCCTTGAATGGAGACTTAGAATGATCAATTGCTTGAAGGAATGTTTGAATGCTTGAATGCTTGAATGTTTGAATATCGTTTCCACCTTTTTTCCATCCATCCAAATGAGAGAGAAAAATTTCATTTATATACTTGTCAATTAGGGTTGATAGACTAATTTTCCTGACCTTAGGCCGACCAGGAAATGTTATTTTCCAATTTGCAAACAAAAAGACCCGAAGTCCCATAGGAGACCGGGCCCAAAATAGGGCCAGGGACCAGGGTGCTGGGCGCCATGGTCCTGGGGGACCAGGGCGCTGGCCACTCTAGTCCTAAAGGACCAGGGCACTGGGCGCTCTGGTCCCACCTCCCGAGACAGCAGGGTGCAAGGAGGATCAGGCCAGGGTGCTGGAAAAAATGCAGTTTTTGATGTCGTGGACAAGTTTCGGGGTCTCCATTCAGGTTCCGTGTTGCATCGCCATCGTGAAGACCCAAATGCGGTCAAAATTGCAAGTGTCGCAATTTTAGGACGCTACAAATTGATATATCTAAGAATCTGGTATTACATTCTAAAGCAAAACATGTTTCTATCAAACTAAATTTTCTAAGGGAAAATGTTGAAGAAAAGGAGATAAAACTAGTTTATGTGAATACTAAAGAACAACTTGCAAATATTTTCACAAAACCTTTGCCTAAGGAGACTTTTGAATATCTCAGAGATCAGCTTGGAGTCATACCACCACTGGTAGAGACTTAGACAATTGATGATTGTCATCAACTGATAGAATTGAAAGACAAATCTTTTACTCTGGTCTTTGATGAGGAAGCTACATCTTAGGGGGAGTAGTTGGTATATTGAATGAGTTGGTATTTTGTGATAAGTTCTTTGAACTAATTATATTTGGTTTTGTATTTCTTTGGCATTTGATGTCAAAAGGGGAGAGATTGATATGGAAAAACACATGGATAACACATATTATTCCTGGGGGGGAGACTTTATTCCTTGGGGAGAGATATTATGTATTTTTGATTTCTGGTTATGATCTCTTTGGGAGATTGTTGATTTTTGGTTTTTGGCATTTCTGTTTTGGCACTTTGATGGTTTTTCCATCTTGTGTTGCCATCAATGCCAAAGGGGGAGATTGTTGGTATTTTGGTATGGTTTTGTCATTGATGTCAACATGTACTGGAACACTAGCACTTTGGAGATCCAACAACATTCACCAGCAAGCAACTATTGCATAGTTACTGGTATATGGTTCACCGATAGGATATAATGTTCACCAGAACTTGGAATGATATGGAAGACACTTGGTAATGTCGAAGACATTGTGTGGACACTTTGTTTTGAAGAATTAATCATTGATATATTCATATTTGCATATTTGCTTTTACCGGCAAATAGGTCTAGGGTTATCTAGGGTTACACTGGCAGGTTTATCTTTTCCAGATCAGCATGACACACTATGGAGTTGATTTATTATTGTTGTAAATGCATTAAGCCGACATGTTCAATCAGTTATTGCATCAGATATTATATTTTGTAAAAATGTTTTTATTGTAATAACTTGTAGAGATGACCTACTAAAATTGGTCTTAGGTTATGGTATAAATGTATGATCAAATGTGGAAGGTGAAGAAGAATTGCAAGAAGGTATATGCGAGATTAAGTAGAGGTATACATGAAGACATCATTTGAAGGTGAAGCTAGGTTTTTGTAGAAGCATATCAGCATTACACCGGTACTGAATCTAGCATATAAAGATGTTATTTTGTACAGTACATTTTTATTGGATTTAACCATCCAGCTATAGTCAGTGTGACTCCCATTTTGTGATTGAGAAGTGAGATCTAGGCTGCTGACCTTTCTGCATGTGCAGACCCCATTTATGTATACTTACTATTTGTAGTAGTATCATCTGATTGTGTGTAAGGTTCCCACTGTGGTTTTTCCCCTTATAGGGTTTCCATGTACAAATATTGGTGTCATGTGTTGTGGATGACTTTATGTTTATGTTTCATGCATTAATCTTTACCGGTATGGCAATTTACTATTAACACTATCTACCGGCATACTTAACTGATTTACCGGTATTAAGCATTAAGTTGGTTAAATGGTTTTTGGTTTGAATTTATTAGACAACTGATTCACCCCCCCCTCTCAGTTGTCTCCAGGACCTAACAAGTAGTATCTACTAGTGGAGTATCTGAAAGAGGTGGGGGCATATTGTTAGTTATTTTAATGCTTGGAGGACCACCTACCTTACCTTTTCCCTTATCTTTATCCTTTTGATATACCCTGATGGTTTTAGGTCTTTTTAATTATTCCTCTTTTTCTTTTTCTATAAAGAATATATCCCATCCATTTGCTGTGTCTTTTGTGACTTCTTTCACTCTGCTAGCCATTAGTGCTACATGTCGGTGAGCAGTGGAGAACACTGTCTAGTTTTCTTCACTAATTAGTTTATCTATTTCATCAATTAAGTTGACTGGATGTACTGCAAGTAATTTCTCAATCTTAATTTTCTTGTCCAACTCAACAATGGCTAACCTTCTAGCTTCTAGTCTCCTATACATATCATTTGGAATTTCATCAACAATTTGCATCAAAAAATTCTTATAGATATCTAAGTGTAAGATTACACCATTCTCTATGCTTTCCTTATCATTAGCTGATAGTGTATTGTATATTTTGTTGATGTTCTTCAGCTTACCATCCTCTGTAGTTTTGCTCAAGAGTTTATCCAATGGAGCAATATCCTGTTTTACCTTCTTTTTCTTAGGAGTCATTTTCTTTGCAGGAGGCCTTACTACCTATTATTTTTGTCTGGTTCTTTTAGGTGTAGGAGAGGGTACCAGTGTGGTTTTTATCTTCCTTTCTACCCTTTTTGAATACTACTGGTATATCACTCTTAGAAGAAGTTCCAACCGGTGAAAGGTGAGTTTTTGGTTGATGTGCTTTCAACTTACTTTCACTTATACTAGTTTGTCTCAAAACATCTTCCTTGATTGCTTTAACCTATCGGGTTCCTTTCCTTACGGTTGCTTCCACTTTCTTAACCCATTTCCTTGATTGAATTCTACTTTCTATTGTTTAACCATTTCCAAAAACTTCCTCAGTAGGTTCCTTTGGTGCTTTAAGAAGGGATTTTGTATAAGTTTCAATAATGTTGTCATCTATCTCATAGCCCATTTCAATTACCCAGATAGTTCTAGGGACAAATGCCTCCATCCAGATTTCATCTTTCTTGATCATAAAACAAATTTCTTTCGGATATTTGTCCACAATACCTTGTGATAGTCTTACTCTAGTTTTCATTTGAGTCTTCAATGCTTGAAAATGTTCATTTAGGTTTCTCTCTCGGTTTTCTCCCATGTTGCTCAATAGATCCAATAGTTGTTTTCCTAGCGGAATGTCAAAATTAAAATCTCTTGGACCAATATCGAGTACTTGTTTTGTTATGTACAACATCAGACAAACAAGCAAGTTTCCAAATTTGAATGTTCCTTTCTTATCTCTTTTAAGCTTTCCTAGATTGTTTATCAACTCATCTTTGAGCCATTCACATACATCTATCCTTGCATTATCGTTAACCATATCATAGGCACTTTTGATACATAGGCTAGAAACTGAGTTCAACCTATTTGCATGTGTAGCCTTATAACCTAAGATCATACTAATAAATCTGACATTTATGTCTTTTACATCATTTACCCTTAAAGACCTTTTATCAGATGTTGCACCAGTTAGGTTTATCACCATGTCATTTGAGACCTTCTTTGTTTTGTCAAGTCTGTTACCGGTGGAAGGTAACCCTGTTACAGATTTTACTGCTTCTTTTGTGATTTTATGAATTGAATCTAACCAGAAAAATTCACCATGTACTCTACTTAACACAATCCTTATGATATCCCTGGGAAAATCCGAGACACTAAGGATTTCAATAAAACTAAGGGTTTCCACTATTTTATGTTCCGGCTTGACATTACTAGACTCATCACAAATCACAGTCCTATACATATTCTTAATCTCATCATCACCTAATTCCTCAATATGACAATGTATATACATCCTAGGGTCTTCAACATATACTACTCCCTTAGGAATTTGAGAAAATACACCTATACTATCATCTTTCTTTGCAATTTTGGGAACCAGTTGGAATACGGGTCTCGGGCGCTTAACAACCTCAACAATAGTAGGTTTTGTAATAAATTCAGGAGTGGATGAAGATGCCATAGCTATAAATATCTCAATCTACCTTAAGGATGAATTCTTTGATGGATTTCTTCACTTCTTCGCTTAGAATACCTTCGCTCAAGAATTTTCACGCTCTCAAAGATTTGAATGCTTAATGAATGAAAAAGGATACAAAACATTATCTTTATAATGTTATTTTCTCCAACTACCACATTTAATGCTCACCGATTAAGTCACAACTTAACTCATCTGTCAGTATAGAAGTAATTTCAACTTCTCACCATCAACCGAGAGAATAATAGCATGTTTTTCATTTTGTTCCTAAACCCTCAAGGATTTTCCTTCAGTTAGATGAAGAGTCTCCTACCGGTGGAGTGTTATTCTATTCTATCGGTGGAGGGGTATTCCCTTCAACATTCTGATCTGACTTTCTGATCCATTGTTTTGAGAATTCTTTCTTTACCTCTTCAACCATTTCTTTACCTTTCAATCTAGGACCTTTGCTATTTTCTGGTGGTGCCTTACTTCTACAAAATTTTGCAATATGTCCAATCTTGTTACAAGCATAACAAGTCACATTGTTTTTTTCTGAATAGCTTTCCCATAACCTATGCTGATATGTGTTCTGCATTGATTAGATAAGTGTCCAAATCTTCCACAAACATAACATCTTACATTAATTCTGGAATTTTCTAAATTATGACCAATTTTGTTGCACTTAGAACATTGACCAGTGGGTGTATTAGTGTTCTGATGATTTCTAGATCTACACTAATTTTCTCTATGACCATACTTGTTATAGTTAAAGTGTTTCCCATTGAATTTGTAAGCATTAGGTTGTCTTACTAGTTTGCTATGATCATGATTGTTTGCAGTACCGAAGCTTTCACCAACTTCAAAGCCAAGGCCATTTGTATCACAATTAGGTTTCTAATTCTTCAGCATGTCACCAAGTTCTTTTGAACTTTTCTTGAAATTCTCCTTGTGTTGATTTGTAGCAGTCAGTTCATTCTCCAACATTTCTTTCTGTCTCATGAGTTCAGTTATGTCATTTTGTGTATGCATCGGATTTGTCTTCAATATATCATTTTCATGACTAAGCCATGTGTTTTCATTTCCAGCATCATTTAATCTTCTAACCAAGTCTTCTTCATTCTTCTTCTGATTTTTATTTTCTTTACAAAATCTCAGTCATATCTTGCATCTCATTCTTCATTGAAGTGTTTTCTTGTCTCAACTTGTTCACAAGATCATTAAGAGTTTCCTTTTAATCTTCATTATTCTGCATCTTTTCACAAAGTTCTCTTCTCTTGTTTCTTGCAATGGTAAGATTTTCTTGAAGTGCTTGAATAATATCTTGTGTAGCCTTTAGATCATCTTCAAGTTTGATATTCTTTACTTTTTTTGTATCATAGTCTGAAAGAGTTATTTCTAGTTGCTTGCTCAAGTTTTCTATCACTACCGGTGTCAAGATCTTCCTCAAGTTGTTAGGATTTTGAAAATAGAGGACCAGGCTCTGATACCGATTGTTAGGATTCCCAGAGATACTAAGAGGGGGGGTGAATCAGTATCTGACTGGTATAATAAATTTCTTAACTTATAACATGAAAAGTATATCAAAACTATGTACCAGTAAACAAGAAATAATCCAGCAAATAAGAATAACAACTACAACATGAAAAGAACACCATAACACAATATTTTAACGAGGAAAACTAGTGTGGGAAAAACCTTAGTGGGATTTATGACCCATAATATTCACTTATTGGCCAATAAAGGAATACTACTACTACAATAGGGGCCTGCACATGTAGGAATGCCAAGTGCCTAGAGCTCACTACTCAATTACAAAGGAAGTTACACTGACTTACAAAAATGGATTATATAAATCCAATGTCTTGTATTGCTTCAGATCAACATTTGCTATGCCAAATTCAGTACCGGTTTAAGCTCTGCTACAAAATAAACCTTTAACCAATAATTCACATATTAGGTCTACTATTACTTTTCCATACTTCACATCCTATCTTGTCTACTACAAAAATGATCTACAATGATCTCATACATATATGAGTCATATTACAATCCTCCATGTCAGCTTTACAAAAGTTTTTACAATTAATTATAAAATACATTAATACAAAATTGTTTTTGGCCAGGGTGCCGGTATTCTTCTTTTTGGTGCCGGTGTACTGTATGTCGGTGTAGAGTCTATCGGTGTCGGTGCCTATCGGTATCACATGATTGCAAGGTTTCCATCAATGACAATACCTTCAATCACCTACAATTTCTTATTGGAGTGTGCATTTGCCAACAGATGCTACCAATTTTTGGCTAGATAACTTTATGTGTCATATATCCTAGCATCAGGATTATTGTCCATCATCATATCTTGTCTCCTAATTCTCATTATCATTTCCATCTTCCTAAGTCAGAGGTTAAACATCAAATATCCAAAATTGAACATAAAATTTCATTCTCTTTCCAACTTCTTTGAAGTCAGTCCCCATCCCACCTTGGTCTTTAGTCTATTGTCCATTCTTGTCTTTCATCTCTCCTCACCAATTAATTGTCATGTTATAATTTTATTATGATAAGTTTGGTTGTCCTTCAATTTCTTCCACTTCACCCTATGTTTATGATGAGGAGGGTATGGTTGGCCAACCTAATGACATAGACATCCAGGTCATGTCTCAATCCTACTATGATGAGTATGGTCATCCTTCATTTTCTTCCACTTCACCCTATGTCAATGATGACGAGGGTATGGTTGATCAACCTGATGAGACAAATCTCCAAGTCACATCGCAATCTTATCTAACTTCTCCATCTAGTTCTAATCTCCCATCTTATCTCACTTCTTCATCTAGTTATAATCTTCCATCTTATATAAATACTCCATCTAGTTATAATCTCCCATCTTATCTCACTTTCCATCTAGTTCTAGTCTTCCATCTTATCTAAATTCTCCATCCAATTCTAATCTTTCATCCTATCTCAATCCTTCATCTATTCCTAATCTTCCATCACTTGTCACATAATCTATGACTAGGGGCATGAATTACACAATGGCATTATCATTTGTGCCCTCACTTGTCCAATTAGTACAACAAGTGGTTATTGCTCCACAATATTAATCTCAAATAACATCACAACCTAATATTTGAAAACCACAATTTAGTTATCTACATGAACCACATTCACATATTGTTTTGAGTAGCATTCATGAACACGCACATGGCACCAATCACAATCCTTCATCTCACCTTAATCCTCCACCATCCACTTCCTCCTATCTTATTCCACCATCCACTGCATCTTATCTTAATCCACCAACTTTACTTCCAACCCCCAAACCTATCATTTCTCTCCCACTTTCTACCACCTTTGAAGACCTTTCATCCATTGAGGTTCTTCCATTGCAATCCCCATAACCTACAGCTACAATCATCCAAACTCAATTTAAGGAACCTTTCATCCTTCCATCCACTTCATTTATCCCAGTTGAGGAGCTACCCATCCTTCCATCTAGGTAACCTACTTAGCTAAGGAACCTCCCATCCCCTTTAGCTATCCCAGTTGAGGAACCTCTCATTCTTCCATCAACTCCATCTCTCCCAGTTGATGAATCTATCATCCTCCCATCCACTTCATCTATCCCAGTTGAGGAATCTCTCATCCTTTCATCCACTCCATCTCTCCCAATTGATGAATCTCCCATCCTTCCATCCACTCCATCTCCCTCAGCTAAAGAACCTCTTGTCCTTCCATCCTCTCGATCTCACCAAGATGAAGAACCTCTTGTCCTTCCATCCACTCTATCTCTCCTAGCTAAATAATCTCCCATCCTTCCATCCACTCCATCTCTCCTAGCTTAAGAATCTTCCATCCTTCCATCCACTCCATATCCCCCAGTCGAGGAAATCCCCATCCTTCCATCCAGTCAATCTATCCCAGTTGAAAAACCTCTCATCCCTCCATCTATCCCCGTTGAGGAACTCCTCATCCTTCCATCTACTCCATCTATCCCAACTGAATAAACTCACTTTTTCACATCTTTTCCATCCACCCAAATTGTTGAATCTTCCATAATTCCATCTGTTCCATCTGAAGAGTCTACCTACTAACTAATTGTCACACGATCCATACTACTCCCATCATTCCAAGATTTTGTTCCAGAGCATGTTGAAGATTTTATTGATCCAAGTCAAGATCCTACCATTCCATCCCCTTCATCTCAATCTCCCATATCATCCCCTATTCCAAGTCAAGATCCTCCTATCCCATGTACTCCACCTCTTGATCCTCCATTTCCTCATATCCAATCCATCACACCACCATCCCTTTATCCTCTTGGTTTTCTTAAATTCATCCATGGTAGTTCACTCATAGCCAAAGAACATCTCATATACACCACCCATTCTCCTCCATTTGATAAAGGACTTGCATGTTGTTACCCAAAGAAGAAGTATCTTATTCTAGATAAAATGCTCAAAAAAATGAACTATTCAGGAAAAGGCTTAGGCCTACATGAGAAAGGTACTTTGGAGCCCATCCATGACAAAGCACATCGAGGATCTCATGGTCTTAGTTACATATCCCAAGGCACTTCAAATAAAATTTTTGGTAGAACTAATGTAAAATCTAGGTATACTTCCAAACACAAGATTAAATCTCCCCATCATTCCTCCAAATCATTTATCGACATCCCCCCTCCTCCATAATATAAAACTAAAACAACCATTCATCTTCCTCCTTCATCCTCAAAATACATTTTGGGTCTCTATATCCAAAAAATTACTTTCATATATCCCCCACATGCTAAATTCATTTTGGACAATTATATCCCAAAATCCCATCCTCCATCTTTTCCTACTCATCCCCCCATACACAAATCCCATATCTCCATCACCCATCATAAACACACTAGTCCTTTCATTCCCAATTAGGATCAACAAAGGCACATATCACCTCATTCCATCCAACATCCTACATCCATAATTTCTCCATCTCCTACACCTTTGTACACACCTTCCAATGCTACTAGAAGAAATTTGGATGCCAAATAAAAATGCATCAAGCTTAACATCAACAACAATATAAATATGACCATGTCCACTCAAGAAGATATGTTCCAACAGTACAAAAGCTGATACAAAAAATTCAATGAATCCCACAAGCTGGGAAGGCCCAATAAAGGAAAAGCAAAAATAATGTGAATCCCAAAGAAAAAAGAAGCAATGCATCCAAAATACAAATCTCTAATGGCATACAAAGAATATATTCCACCAGCTAAACATTCTCCCCCTCCATCGCCTATCTTTTTTTGATCGCTATGTCCCAAAGCTACCTATCATAATGCCTCCATCATATTCACATGCTACATCAATCTCTCCTCCACTCATCCCATATCCTTCACAACATGTCCCAATGTTGGTCCTAACAACATACCCCCATCATACTCACTTTCCCTACTTCCATCCAAACACTTTCCACCACCATATCCCTTACATTCCCATTCAAAACCATCTAATCCAAGCCTTTACATAACCCACTCCTTCCTAATAAAATTGTACCAACATCCAGTGATCACTTCAAATGGGCTTCTATTACCTTGATATGAAAATTGATGTTTGAGTCCTCCATCCATCTATTTTCTAAATCCATTTATCCTCATCCCTTTCCATCCATAAATTTGCTTCGAAACATTAGAAAATACCAAAAAAAAATTCAAAAATCAAAAAATTCAAAAAAAAATCATCCAATGGTGAAAACTTGGTGAACAGGCACCTTGGACAAGTACCATGAAGAAAACATAGTAAACAAGAATCATGGGTAATTCCCCTCATCCTTTTTCTTTCCATGATTGGGGGCAAGTTCTACTAGACATCTAGGCATTTCATCCTTTGTTTCCATCTGCCTACCATACCCATCATATCCTATCCAGTTCACTTTCTTTATCCTCCCTTGGATCTTGATAAAATGAAAAGGTCACCATGTATACATTCTTTGGACACCTCTTGGCCTCCATCACCCTATCTTCCATTCGCTTCCCTCAGCTTCTTATCCCTCTATCAGTCATCTTACTATATCCAGCCATCCAGCCATCCTTATCTTCTAGTTCCTGCATCCCTCCATCTTATCATATCCATCCCTCCACCAATCCTTGGACATCCTATTTCCTCCATTTCATTTGTAACTTGATCTATCCAACAATCCTTGGACCTCCCAATTCCTCCATCTTTCATTTGTAACTTGATCCATCCACCAATCCTTTTCCTCCATTCATCCATTTATCCACTCATCCTTCCTCTAGTCCATGTAATCCTTCTGCATCCCTTCCCGGTTCCTTCATCCCTTCATCCATATTCATTCATCAACTAGTCCTTTTCATCCTATTCTCTATCCTTTCATTCCTCTCATCATATCATTCCATTGCCTCTATCATCCCTTGTCCCTGGCATCTAACTCTAGGCTACATCCACACAATCCAATGCCATCCATCCAATCAACCCATCTACATATTCATCACATCCACCTTTTCTCTGCATGATATCCCATGATACCTATCTTCCAATTGACCCATCTTCTTCTTGCAATCCACCATCGCATGCCAGTCTTATCCATATTCATACTCTATCCAAGGTCAAGCACCAATCCAATCATCCAATCATATCCTATGTCTTGTTCCTAGCCTTGCTGCAAGCCTTGATCGCAATCTCATCGTCATCATTGGTATGCATCTTTCCCAATCCTTGTGTTGTTTTGAGATATATCATTCCCACATCAACAACACCCCATTCATCATCAATCTCTCATTGCTTTTCCTCTTGAATGGGGAAACATCCTACCTATCCCTAGGTCTTCCTCCATCATCCATCATCCCTTATACATCTCATATATAGGTGTCGCTATACATAGGCGTGTGTCGGTCTTGTCCTTCAAGATCGTATCCTATGAGTTGGTTCTTCAACAATCATCTTTGTGCATCTTTGTCATCGTGATTGTATAAGATACCTTATGTTATCCCATCATCAATATTTCATCCTGGTGTTGTTCCAAGATGTATCCTTCTCACCAGCACCTATCATCTATTTGCACAGGATGTATCCTTCCTCAAGTCAGACATCATCAAATCCTCATCCAATCAATCATCCTTTTGGCAAAATATTTTTGGGGCTTTCATGTTGGATTTGATTCTTTTTTTATCTTTTTAAGCTCCTAAGGGCTCTATTTCCTCTTGGTCACCACAATATTTTAAATTATGGTGCACTAGGAATAACAAGGCTCGGGATGTGATCATGTTGCTTTTGGTTTTTCTTCACATGTCTTTTGGATGTGTCACTTGTTTTAACCTCATGAGGTCTCTATCATCTCATGTTACATTGGGGCATATCTTCTACTTGGGGTTCTTCTACCACTATTTCCTGCAGGGTCTCTGTAACTTTGTGTGGTGCTAGATTAGCTTGTGTGTCTATTTATATGTGTTAGTCCATGCATTGGTTGTGAAATTCCACCTTGGTTCCTTGTACCTTGGTGACTCACAAACACTGCTAAATCAAAATAAGTGCTCACTACATGGCATCCTATTTTACGTGGATGTTTGCAATCCATGATCATTTCATCCATTTCATCTGCTTTTGTATACATTGCCTCCCTTCCTTTTTGGGATGTGCACACATTCCCTTTCTCATTTCACCCCATTCTCCTTTTTGTCGGCTCACCTTTTCCTCTATTTCCTCCTAATTAATTAATTATTTCCTTTCCAATTCTAATTTATTAATATATTTAATTATTTTTTTCCTTTTTTCTTCTGCCTTTGGGTGAGAATGCCATCCTGCCATGGTGGGCGAATGATCCCACCTTCCCCTGGTTTGGGATGGAACACCATCATGCCTTGGTAAGACCGAGCTCTCACCGCCCATCTCCTCTAGAAAGAATGCATTCCTATTGGGAAGGGAAGCCATCCCGTCCTAGCGGGAAAGCATTCTCATCAGGCAGGGAGCCATCCTACCCCAACGGGGAGGCAGACCCTATTGCCCCCACCTCCTAGCAGAATCGTGGCCCTGTCACCTCACAAACTTGTGGGATTGCAATCCCATGACGATAGTATCATGAACCTATCACACCCTCTTCTCTTGGGTCCGCGTTCTCGTTGCGGTGGGAAAGTGAACCCACCATCCTATATTTGGGCAGGAACACTATCTTGCCAAGGAATGATCATGCTCCCATCAATCCCTCCCCCCCTTTGCCCCGTCTTTTCCCAAAATATACCAAAAATAAATTATTAATTAATTTTTGAAACTTTTAAAAGAATATTAAGTCAGTTTCGGAGCCCTAACTCATGATTCGGGACCTCTAGGAATGTTTTTAGCATATCTCCCTTCTCAAGTATCCTTTTTGGATGGCATTTTCACCTTCTACTTTCGTTTCTCATCCCCTTTTTTCTCTGTTCACTAGGTACTATTTCTTTCAAGACACCACCCAGACTCCTGCTTTCTCGTGTACCCTCTCGAGGCAATACCCATTCCCTCATCCTCCATTCTCACTCGGGTCTAGGGCATTTTTTGCTTCCTTGCTCTCAGGTGTTTTATTTTTTCTTCATATTGAAACTATTTTAGTGCCACCACGAAGAGGGAAAAAATGTAGACACCTAAATTTGGCTAATAAATATAATCAAATTTAAATCCCTTTCTTCTAATTAATTAATTCCTCAACCCGTTTCCTCCTAGTTAATTAATTATCCTTGTTATCCATCCCTTTTGATTAATTACTTTATTTAATTAAATATCCCCTTTCCAAGCCCATGGATTAATTAATTTGGTTCAAATTCCTATTTGAGCACATGGCTCCTAAATTTTCTCTCTAACCTCCTTCCAATCCTATCCTAACCAACCTATCCTTTTAACCCACTTCCCTAGCCTAGTCATCCCTCCAACTAACCTTATCTTATCCCTTCTAACCTCCCACACATGTGTGCACATCCTAACCACTTTTCCTCCTTTTGAGGAAAATATCCTATTCTGTGTGGCTTTTACCAAAATAGAAATGTGTCCTCATGGACACGTCACTCCTTTTCCATCTAGTTGAGCCACTTGTCCTTTTTTGGAGGATAAGTTTCTCCTCTTCACCTATCACTTCCCTTCCTCATCTTGCCTATTTAATCCCTCCATTTTTAGACCAAATCCTCTCTGATCCACTTTTCATACATCATACCATTACTCTACCAAAATCACTACTTAGCCTATCCACTATCATTTTGATCCATCAATCCATTATCATTTGCATTTTCTATCATGGAGAAATATTGAACATATGAAGCTACATCATCAGCCCACATCCAATCATGGGATAATCAAATTAAAGTGGGAAATATGGTTTGCATTTGTTTATCATTTTGTTCTTCATTTTATTTCTACCATTCTAATCTTGAGGTGTATGATGTATTGTGTTTCCTTGATTAATTAGATTGCTTTTTAGTCCTTAGTATTCACACACACATTTTTCATTGCACACGTATATTTTCTATGCAAATCAAGATCATAAATTCCTTAAGCCCCATAATATTAGTATAAGAGAATCTGAAAACAACGAGAAAGAGCTTACAAAAGCTCCTCAAATAAAAACAAAGGGCTTTAAATTGCACCCTCCATTTAGTTAAAATGAATTGAATAAAATAAATAGGAATAAGAGGATGTATAGTTATTATGTGTATGTTAAGTAATAGTGGTTGTCAGATCTATGTTTAGTAATAGTGATTGCACCATCTATGGATGAGTGTGTTAAGCTGCTTCAAATTTGAACCCACTACCTACAATGTCTATGTTCACTATTGGCAGCTTCTTTTATCTAAATAAAAAAATTATCATATATTTTATTAAAACAAGTGCATCTGATATCTGAGTCGATTAGATTTGGTCACTTCTAATATGAGAGAATACATGACAATAGTAAATCTTAATTTAAGAAAATGTGAAAATTTAATTTTTATGTCGAAGGCGTAAGTGATCTATGAAGTAAATTAGTTGTCTTCGAGGATTCATAGTCAATACTGTTGTTGGCATTTTTAGCTTGTTGGAATTTTGCATAAAGATTGCATTAATGATATGTTGTCATTGATGTCAATTGAACTGGTGAATGGTATTCATGATATTGCTAATGTTATTGTTATTATTGCTTTTGTTTTGTAACCGGTATGATAAACTTTGTGGAAGATCTTGTAAACTGGTATATGGTAGTTTGTAAGTTGATCTGGTGTATAAGGTTAAACCTTTCTATGTTATGTAATCGGTAAACCCTACTAGTTATTTTTGTTAAACCCTAACCAATCAAAATTTGTTGGTTTAAGATCTGATGTCGAGCGATAATGATGGTGACAATTGTGGTCATTGTATGAAGATAAGTTCATTTTATTTTGGCATGTTTGATTGTCTTCAAAAGGAGCAACATGGATTGCATCAAATGCATAGCGCGTGATGAGTTACAAGTTTGATGAAGCAGTGATTATGGAGGGATTGGAATTTTCTTGTTAAATGTGAAGAGATTGTTATGATTTCTAATGGTCAAGATTGTACAAACTTGTTTGTAATCTCGATGATGAGAATTAGGCTTTTGTTGTGTTACCAACCTATTTGATTTGTATTTAAGGTTGATGATATTGTTTTATTTTGGATCTGGCAAAGTTGGTAGAAATTAGTTGAGTGTGAGGTTGCCTAACCGAAGGATGGATTTGCAGTCTGTGTAAAGGTAGATTTGAAGCTTAAGAAGGATCTCATCAAGTAGATGTAGTGCTATTCAGATAGATCAAGAAAAACCTATTGTTTTCTAACAATCACAACAAAAATTGAAATCCCCTAACTGGGTAAGCTCTAACAAGCTTGGTTACTTTCTAAATCCTCTCATAAGGTGATCCATTAGTTTGGATTCTCAAATCCTCTACCGAGATTACTCCTAATAGGGTATTGTTCTTTTCATGAAGGCATATTTGTAAAATCCTCTAACCGGGTGATTCCTAACAGAATTAGTTCTTAACAGAGCTTATTGTAAAAGCTTTAATAGGCTTGGCTCCTAACAAGGTGAACTTCATAAGAGTTCAGATAGCTATCCTTGTGAGTCTCATCTCACTGTGGCTTTTACCTATTTGGGTTTTCCACATATAAATATTTGTGTCAAGTGGTGAATTATTTTTGTGGTTATGATATTATTTGCTATTTTGATTAAGACATGATAACTAGAAGTATGAGAGTTGAAAATGTTGATATTTGATTAAGTAGTTTTGATATCTACAAGATTGAAGTTTTTAACTATTAAGTTGGTATAACAGTCAAACTGGTTGGTGTTGGTTGATGTTGATAATCTTTGAGATATTATCTTGATAGAATTATTTTGAGTTTGGGAGTTTGTATCAATTTTTGAGTATACTGATTCACCCCCCCCCCTCTCAGTATTCTACCAGATACTTATTCTTTCATCATATCATCAATTGGTATTAGAGCTTCTTAGGTCCTCTTAGATCTCTAAGCCTAATAACTTAAGGAAAAGACCCTGTAGATCATGATGAAGAAAGAAGGTCCTAAGTTCAACAAAGAGAACTATAGAATCTGGAGAGACAAAATGAAAATTTACATCAAAAGTCTCGGTAGTCAGTATTGGGAGCATGTAGAAACTAAGTATATTGCACACATTAGAGGCTATCATAAGTTCCCCATCTGATGCTAAATATGTAGATGTTCATGGTCTTGAAACTATATATGAAGTATAGAAAAAACTTGAGATTTATAGTGGTGATGAACATGTTAAGATTTCTAAAGAAGAGAGTTTAAGAGGAAAATTTGATGACATGAGAATGTCTGAAGATGAGAATATCCAACAGTATAGTCAAAGGATTAAAGAAATAGTTGATGAAATAAAGAGTGTAGGACGGAATGTGGAAGATGCCATAGTGATAAGTAAGGTATTGAGAATCCTGCTACCAGTCTATGCTATTTGACTTGCAGTTATTCAGGAGCTGAAATCCATTAACAAGACAAAGGTGACTCTTGACTCTATCATTGGCAAACTTACTACTTTTGAGTTAAATGGCTATGATGGTAGTGTACAGAAATCAGAATCTCCATTCAAAGCTTTTGTCTCTAACCCATTTGTGAGAAGAAGTAGAGATATTGGACATAGCTATGAATCCAGATCCAGTAGAGATCCTGATGATGAAGACAATTTAGTGGAGCTTGATGCATTGTTGGAAAAATGACTCCCTAGAGGCACTGGCAAATACAAAGGTAAGCTACTGTTGAAATGTTTTTCTTGCAATAAGATTGGTCATATAGAAGCTAATTTCCTTAATAGTGAAAATGAACACAAGAGAGACAAATTTAAGAATTATAAGGGTAAAGGCAAGAGAGATTGGCGTGTATCTATTCATAGTGGTATTACTAATGATGAATCTGATGATGATGCTAGTGAAGATATTGTGTTTGTGGCTATTAAGGAAGAGAAATTAGACCAGAAGGCTTTAGTGTCCAGGATGGATAACTCTAATGATTGGATCATTGATAGTGGTTGTTCACATCACATGATTGGTGATCAAAGCAAATTTCTTTCCTTGAAAGAGTTTGATGGTGGTGCTATCAGATTTGGCAATGACTCGCCCTATGTGGTCAAAGGTAAGGGAGTTATTTCTCTTAATGGGAAGAGTAGTGTTGGTGATGTCTATTGGGTTGAAGGTCTTAAGCACAATATTTTGAGTATGGCACAACTGAATGATAAAGGATACCCACTAGAATTTAGAAATGGCATGTGCATAATCTTTGACAACAAAGGTGAATTGATTGCAACTAGTAAATAGACCAAAGGTAATCTATTTCATCTTAATCCTAAAGTTAGCAACTATTTGATTGCAAAGATAGATGATAGTTGGCTTTGGCATAGAAGATTTTTTCATATAAATTTTGACAATATTATTAAAGTGAGTAAGTCTAAGACAGTAAGAGGTCTACCTCAGATAGACAAACTGTTTAATGCTCTTTGTAAATAATGTCAGTTAGGCAAGATGACTTCTTCTACTTTCAAGAGAAAGTACTTCTCAGTGGAGCACTTGTTAGATTTGGTTCATATAGATCTATGTGGACCAATAAGAACTAGAAGCATTTCAAGTGATAGATATTTCATGATCTTTACTGATGACTGTTCAAGGATGATGTGGGTCACATTCTTGAAGGCTAAGAATGAAGCTTTTGGTAAATTCAAGGCATTCAGAGCCTTAGCTAAGAAAGAGAGTGGCAAAAGGATTAAATGTCTGAGAACAGATCAAGGCGGTGAATTCACTTCTGAGGAGTTCACTAAGTATTGTGATGAGAATGGTATCAAGCGACACATTTTTGCACCAAGGACACCACAATAGACTTGTATATTAGAGAGAAACAACTGGTCAGTGGTTGAAGTTGCTAGGACTATGTTGATACAAGGAGGTGTGGCAAAAATATTTTGGAGAGAAGCTGTATGTACATCGATCTACCCAATGAACTAGGTTCTGGTAAAAAAAGTTAAGAACAAGACACCTTATGAGTACTAGTATGGAATATCACCTAGTGTTAATTATTTTAAGATCTTTGGTAGTAAATGCTTTATTAAAAGAGCTGATTACATTAGCAAGTTTGAAGCGAAGAGTGATGAAGGCATATTTCTTGGCTATTCCACCAAGAGTAAGGCCTACAAATGTTTCAACAACTAGAATCAGAGAATTGTTGAGAGTGTTGATGTTCGTGTAGATGAATGTCCAAAAGTTTCAGAAGGAACCAGTTTAGAGAAAAAGGATGAAGATCCTTTCATTTTGTTTTTGGAACTTGAAACAGTTAAATCTGAAACTAGTTAGGCAAGTCCTAATGTACTTGTTCAACTAGAATAGATATTTTCATTAGAAGAAGATGATGAAGAAGCTGAACCTGACGAGAGTGATCATGTTATTCCCAGATATGGAGACTGAATCATAGTCTTGAGAAGATTTTTGGGAATAAGGATGCTAGAGTACTTACTAGAAAAAGAATTAGAGAGAACTCTTGCATGATCTCCACCATTGAACCAAGAAGTGCTAAGGAAGCTTTTGGTGATGATCATTAGGTTAAGGCAATGGAAGACAAATTGGATCAGATTGAAAAAAACAACACTTAGACCCTGGTACCCCGACTGGTAAACAAGAATGTCATAGGTACTAAATGGGTGTTTAGAAACAAGTTGAATGAGGATGGTGTTGTAGTTCACAATAGGAAAGATTAGTCTACAAAGGTTATGCATAAGAAGAAGGAGAAGATTATGGAGAAACTTGTTCACCAATAGCAAGATTGGAAGGAGTCAGAACATTACTTGCATTTGTAGTTCAGAAGAAGTTTAAGGTACACCAGATGGATGTTAAGTTTGCATTTTTGAATGGGATATTGGATGAAGAGGTTTATATAGAGCAGCCTAATGGTTATGCATTGACAGATAAGGAAGACATGGTATGTAGATTTCATAAAGCTTAATATGGATTAAAACATGCACCTAGAGTATGGTATGGAAGGCTTCATACACATCTGATGAAGATAGGCTTTGCAAGAATCAATGATGACAACAACATTTATCTCAAGTCTGAAGGAGATGAAATACTGGTTAGTGAAGTATTTATTGATGACATTATATTTGGAGGTAATGATGTCATGAGCAACAATTTTGTAGATGAAATGAAGAATGAGTTTGAGATGTCATTAGTAGGGGGAATAAAAATTTGTATAGGCTTGCAGATACAACAAATAAAGAATGGTATTTTCATTACTCAATCTAAGTATGTGAAAGAAGTTTAGAAGACTTTTGGCATGAGTGACTGTAAACCAGTTGGAACACCAATGGTTACATGTTGTAAGTTGTCCAAGGAAGATGCATCTAAGTCTATAGATGAAAAATAATACAGGTCAATGATTGGCAAGTTACACTATGTTGTTCATAGTCGACCAAATATTACCCATGCAGTTGGTATAGTTGCTAGATTTCAGAAGAATCCAAAGCAAGCACATCTGATAGCAACCAAGAGAATTTTTAGGTATCTGAAAGGTACAGTTGACTATGGGTTATGGTATCCATATGGAGGAAATTTTGATTTAAAGGTGTACATAGATGTCGATTGGGCAATTGATGACTTGAAGAGTACTACCAGAGGAGAATTCTTTCTAGGTGGAAGGCTTTTTTCATGGAGTAGTAAAAAGTAGAGTTTTACTTCACAATCTACTATTGAAGTTGAGTATGTACTAGCTTATATTAATTGCACACAAGCTATTTGGATGAGGCACATTTTGGAAGGTTTTAACATGAAGATCTCATAATCTATCAATATTTTATGTGATAACACAAGTGCAATTAATATTTCTAAGAATCTTGTTTCGCATGCAAGGACTAAGCACATTGAATTGAAGTATCATTTCTTAAGGGAGAAAGTTCAAAGTAAAGATGTTATCTTAGAGCATGTTTCAACCAAGGAGCAACTTGCAGATATTTTTACCAAACCTCTGCCTAAGACTGCATTTGAGTATCTTAGAAGACAACTAGGGGTTGTACCCCTTCATGAGATCAGTTGAATATGATTCTGATTGTATTAGTCCCTGAACTACTTGTAAAATTTTACATGGATTGATGTTTTTGGAGTGGATGTATTCTATATGGGGAGCATCAAGTTGTAGTTTGTTGATGCATAGTGAGATTTTGATATTACATATTTTTACTTTCAATTTGGCATTGTTGTCAAAGGGGGAGAAGAATTATGTAAGTAGGGAGAAAAATTTGGTGTTTTGATTAGGTAAACTAGTGATAGGATGTTGACAGACAAAGAAGACAGAGCAGACAGAGCATGGTGAATACTTGGTATGTAAACAAGGATTCCTATTCACTAATCACAACAACAAATCAAAGGCATTGATATTTGTAATTCCATTAATGCCAAAGGGGGAGATTGTTAGCATTTTGCATAAAGATTGCATTAATGATATGTTGTCATTGATGTCAATTGAACCGGTGAATGGTATTCATGATATTGCTGATGTTATTGTTGTTATTGCTTTTGTTTTGTAACCAGTATGATAAACTTTGTGGAAGATGTTGTAAACTGATATATGGTAGTTTGTAAGTTGAACCGATGTATAAGGTTAAACCTTTCTATGTTATGTAACTAGTAAACCCTACCAGTTATTTTTGTTAAACCCTAACCTATCAAAGTTTGTTGGTTTAAGATATGATGTTGAATGTTAATGATGGTGACACGTGTGTTCATTGTATGAAGATAAGTTAATGTTATTTTGGTGGGTTTGATTGTCTTGGAAAGGAGCAAAGTGGATTGCATCAAATGCATAACGTGTGATGAGTTACAAGTCTGATGAAGTGGTGATTATGGAATGGTTGGAATTTTCTTGTTAAATGTGAAGAGATTGTTATGATTTCTAATAGTCAAGATTGTACCAACTTGTTTGTAATCTCGATGATGAGAATTAGGTTTTTATTATGTTACCGACCTATTTGATTTGTATTTAAGGTAGATGATATTGTTTTATTTCAAAGTTGGCAAAGTTGGCAGAAATTAGTTGAGTGTGAGGTTGCCTAACCAAAGGATGGATCTGTAGTTTGAGTAAAGGCAAATTTGAAGCTTAAGAAGGATCTAATCAAGCAGATCTAGTGCTATTTAGACAGATCAAGAAAAACCTATTATTTTCTAACAATCATAATAGAAATTGAAATCCTCTAGTTGGGTAAGCTCTAACAAGCTTGGTTACTTTCTAAATCCTCTCACAAGGTGATCCATAAGTTTGGATTCTCAAATCCTCTACCGAGGTTACTCCTAACAGGGTATTGTACTTTTCATCAAGGCATATTTGTAAAATCCTCTAACCGGGTGATTCCTAACAAAGTCAGTTCTTAACAGGACTTATTGTAAAATATTGAACAGGCTTGGCTCCTAATAGGGCGAACTTCAGAAGAGTTCAGATAGCTATTCTTGTGAGTCTCATCTCACTGTTGTTTTTACCTATTTGTGTTTTCCACGTATAAATATTTGTGTCAAGTGGTGAATGCTTTTTGTGGTTATGATCTTATTTGCTCTTTTGATTAAGGCGTGATAATTGGAAGCATGAGAGTTGAAAATGTTGATATTTGATATCTACAAGATTGAAGTTGTTTACTTTTAAATTGGTATAATAGTCAAACTGGTTGGTGTTGGTTGATGTTGATAATCTTTGAGATATTATTTTGACAGAATTATTTTTGTTGATAAGTTTATTTTGAGTTTGGGAGTTTGTATCAATTTTTGAGTATACTGATTCACCCCCCCTCTTAGTATTCTACCAGATACTTAGTCTTTCATCATATCATCAATTGCATTTCTCCTCTCTATCTCCGCCTCTCTATTTTCCTCTAAATCTCTTTATCTCATCCTCTTTCTTTATCTTTGTCTCTCTCTCCTTCTATCTCTCTATCTTTATGTCCCCCTCTTCTTCTCTTTCTCTATCTTCATCTCTATCCTCCTCCCCCCTCTCTCTATCCATCCATATCTCTCCATGCCTCTCTTCCTCTCCTTTGTACTAGACCTTTATATCTATATCTCTTTGCTTGGTTATCTCTCCACATTTTTTCTTCCATCTCTCCCTCTATCTCTATCTCATTATCCCTCCATCTCTCCCTATCTCTATCTATCTATATCATTTCCTATCTCTATCTTTATCTTTCTATCTCTCATTCTCTCCTTCTCCCCCTCTCTATATATCCCTCTCTCTCTAGATCCGTCTCCTTCTTGATCTCTATCTGCATCTCTACCTTAATAGCCATCTTTATCTTCCTCTCTATCTCTATATTCTTTCCCCTCTCTCTCTCCCACTCTTCCTCCTCTCTCTCTCTCTCTCTCCACATGTTTCATTGTTTCCCTCTTTCTATATATCTATTCATCCCTCCCCCTCTTCATCTTTCCTTCCATCTCTCCACCACTCTCTCACCTGCTATATCTTTCCCAACTTATATCTCCATCTATCCTTCCTTCTATCCCTAGTGTGCGATGAAAAATGTGTGCAAATACAAAGGACTAATAAGAAAGCTAATTAATCAAGAAAATATAAGACATAAAAACACCTCAAGATTAGAATGATAAAATAAAAATGGAATCAGTAATGAAATAGAAAATACAAACCACAATCTCATTTTTATTTTATAGTTCCTCAATATTATGTGTGCTCGATGATGTCTTCGAATACTTGATAATGCTCCATGATATCCGATGCAATGATGATGGATGATAGTGAAAACAAATTTATGATGGTGAGTGATTATTTCATTAGAGTAATGGTATGGATATATGAAAGTGGATGAAATGCATCAGAATGGGAGTAATTAAATAGGAAAAGAGAGGAAGGTGAGGGGCTTGAAAGTGAAACACTTGTCCTCAAGGAAAACAAGTGACACTCCAAAAAGAGCCATGTGGAGTAGGATTCCAAACGTGTCCTCACAAGTGGCTCAAGTGGGAAGACAAGTGTCCCAAAGGAGGGACACATGTCTTGGGGAGGAGTGACGTGTCCTCAAATGTCTGTTTGGGGAAGATCCACCAAAATATGAGGAATATATTTTATTTAAAATAAAAGATATTTGGGAATATGCACACATGTGTAAGAGGAGATGGTTATGATAAGGTTGGTTAGGGAGGATAGGGTTGGTTTATAACTCATGGGTTAGATTGGAGGTTAGGTTAGAAGGAGGGTTAGTTAGGTGGTTAGAAGTTAGGAGACTTGTAACTTAAATGGGATTAATTGAATTAAATTAATTCAAATAAGAGGATGAAAAGGGGGAATTAAATTAATTGGATTAGTTAATTCAAATATTTGGAAAGGAGGAATTTATTAATTAGATTAATTAATTTTAGGGATTGGAAAGGGGGGAATTAATTAATTAGATTAATTAATTCAAGAGATTGGAAAGGGGGAATTAATTAATGAGATTAATTAATTCAAGGGATTGGAAGAAAAGGGAAGGATTAATTAATTAATTGGCTATGGGGCATGGGTTGATTAATTAAATTAATTTAGCCAACATGATACTTGATTTTAATTGAAAAATATGAGTTATTAAACTAATACAAGTGACTTAAGAGATTTGATCTGACTGAATTAATCAGTCAAATTTAAGTCTCTACATTTTGCTCCTCTTCGTGGTGGCACTAGAAAAGCATTGACGTGAAGACAATAATACACTTGAAACTAGAAGAAAAGGGATTCAGGAAAGAAAAATTCCCTAGACTAGAATAACGATTGATGGAGGACAAGGGAAAAAATGCCCCTTCAAGAGGGTGCATGAGAAACAAGGCTCAGGTAGTGTCTCAAAAGAAACAATGCCCCAGTGGATAGGATGAAAGGTAAAAAGTAGATGGAGATGGACAAATCATGGAGCATGAGCACTTGGAAAATGAGATGTCATGTAGCTCACTTATTTTGATTTAACAATGTTTGTGAGTCACCAGGGTATAAAGAACCAAGGTGAAATTTCATAGCCAATGCATGGACTGACACATATAAATAGACATATAGGATAATCTAGCATCACATAGACTTATAGAGACCCCGCAGGAAACAGTGCTAGAATAACCTCAAGTAGAAGATATGCCCCAGTGTAACATGGGATAACAAAAACCTCATGAGATTACAACAAAGGACACATCCAAAAGGAACAAGATCACATCCTGAGCCTTACTATTCCTAGCGCACCATGATATAAAGGATTGTGGTGACCAAGAGGAAACAAAACAAAGGAGCTCAAAAAGAATCAAAGCCAACATGAGGACCTCATATATCTTTTTCCAAAAGGATAATTGATGGGATTAGGAGTTGATGATGTCTAAATTAAGGATGGATACATTGTATGTAGATTGATGATGGGTTTCATTGAAGGACATGTCTCGAACCAAAACCATGATAAAATATTGATGATGACGGGACAACAAAACATACCTGATATGATCATGATGAAAAAGATGCCCAGAGATGATTTTTGAAGAACCAACTGATAGGACATGATCTCAAAGGATAGGACTGACATAAAGAAGAAACCTTATTTACAAGATGAACAAGCAATGGATGATGGAGGAAGACCTAGGGACATGCATGATGTTGCCTTAGTCAAGATGAAAAGACATGAGAGATTTATGATTGATGGGGTGTTGCTGATGTGGGAACGATATATCCCTAAACAACACAAGGATTGGGAAAGATGCATGATGATGATGATGATTTGACTGTGATCAAGGCTAGGAACAAGACCAAGGATATGGATGGATGATTGGATTGGTGCTTGACCTAGGATAGCTGAGGAAAATGAATAATATTTATATGTTATCGTGGATTGCGGGGAGCAGATGGATTGATAGGATGAAAGGCATTGTATCACGTAGGGGTAGTCAAGAGCTAGATACCAATGACATGGGATGCAAGAGGTCATGTAAAGATATGAGAGGAGGGATGAAATAATGGAGGATAGGATGAAAAGGATTTGGATATGGAAGCATTGTGGATGTGACTAGGAGATGGAAGGATGAGGGATGAAGGGTGGAGGTAGATGAGGATTGGGAGAGGAACATGTTATTGAGGAAGGATGAAGGAATTGGGAGATAAGGATTGGTGGATGGATGGATATGATAAGATGACTGACAAAGGGATAGGAAGATGAGGGAAGTGGATGAAAGATAAGGGAGATAAGGGTCATGGAGGCCAAGAAGTGTCCAAAGAATCTATACATGGTGGCCTTTTGTTGTATCAAAATCCAAAGGAGGATGGAGGAAGTGAAATGGATTGGTTATGATGGGTATGGTAGGTAGATGAAGATGGAGGAGGAAATGGCTAGATGGCTAGATGAACTTGCCTCCAAGTGTGAAAAGAAAAAGGATAAGGGGAATTATGCATGATGCCTATTTTCTAGGTTTTCATCATGGTATTTGTCAAAGGAGCCTATTTGCCAAGTTTTCACCATTGGACAAATTTTTCTCTTTAATTTTTTTTTTCATTTTTCTAATTTTTGGGAAGAAATTTATAGATGGAGATGGACAGAGATAAATGGATCTGGAGGATAGGTGATAAGGGATATGGATGGATGACTCAAGCATCAAGTTTCATATCAAGGTATTAGGAGACCATTTCACTAGATGTTGGTACAACTTTTTTAGGAATCAGTGAATTATGCAAAGGCTTGGATTAGATGGTTTTGATGGGGAATGCATGTGGTGTAGGGGATATGGTAGTGGCAAGTGTTTGGATGGAATGAGGGAGAGTGAGTTTGATCAGGACCAACATTAGCACATGTTGTGGGGGATGTGGGATGAGTGGAGGGGAGATGGGTGTAGTACATGGATATGATGGAGGAATTATGATAGGTAGTTGTGGGACATAGGGACCCAAAATAGATTTAGGAGATGGAGGGGGAGAATTTTTAGTTGATGGATTAGTAACTTTGGATGTCATTGGGGAATTTTCTTTTGGATGCATTTTTTTTTTGGGATCCACATTGTTTTTTCTTTTGCTTTAGTTGGCCTTTGCAACCTTCAAAATTCATTGTATTTTTGTATCAGATTTTGCTTTGTGGGAGCATGTCTCTTTGAGTGGACATGGTCATCTTTATATTTTTGTGGATGTGTAGCCTTATGCATTTTTTACTTGGCATCCAAATTACTACTAGTAGCTTTGGAAGGGATTTGGGAACATGAGGGATGCAAAGGGAATATGGATGTAATAATAGTGGTAAGTTGGTGGATAGGATGCATGGGAGTGTTTTTTTGTTGATCTTGATTGGGAATTAAAGTATCCAAATGTTTATGATTGGAGATGGAGAGATGGAATTTGTGCATGAAGGGATAAGTAGGAAAATATCAAGGATGGGATTTTGGGATATAAGGGCCCAAAATGGATTTAGCATGTCGGGGATATATGGAGGTAGATTCTAGGATATAGGGACCCAAAATAGATTTAGAGGATGGAGGAATATGGATGGTTGTTTTGGCTTTATATAAAAAAGGAGGGGGAATGGCAATGAAAAATGTGTGTGAATGCAAAGGATTAAAAAGCTGGCTATTTAACCAAGAAAACACAATACACCATACACCTCAAGATAAGAACGATAAAATGAAAATATAATTAAACATAAAATAGAAAACACAAACCTAAATCATGCTTAGATTTGATATTTCCTCAATATTATGTGTGCTCGATCATGTCTTTGAATACTCAATTGTGCTCCATGATTATTGATACAAATGATAATGGATGTTTGGTAATGTATGAGATGGATGTGTGATGTTGAGTGGTAATTTCAATAGAGTAATGATGTGATTGAATGAAAGTGGATCATTTTGGCATTATGAGAGTATGGATATATGAAAGTGGATGATTTTCTTGAAAAAGAGGGGTGATTAAATAGGAAATTAGGGAAGGATGAGAGGGTTTGAAAATGCAGCACTTTTCATCAAGGAGGACAAGTGGCACTCCTAAATATTCCATGTGGAATAAGATTCCACACTTATCCTCAAAGATGACAAGTGGCTCAATAGAGAACAAAAGTGTCCCAAAGGAGGAACACATGTCTATTTGGGAAAGATCCACACAAATATGGAAAATATATTTTATTTAAAATAAAAGATATTCGGGAATGTGCACACATGTGTGAGGGGATATGGTTAGGATAAGGTTGGTTAGGGAGGATAGGGTAGTTATAACCTAAGGGTTAGGTTAGGGGTTGGGTTAGATGGTGGGTTAGGCTAGGTCGTTAGAAGTTAGGAGACATGTGATCAAAATTATTAGAAAGGGATTAATTAATTAATTGAATAAATTAATTAAAGGGAGATTTAATTAATTAAGTGGTTTTAGGTTATCCACTAATTAAACAAGTAAAACTATAGCTTAATTATTAAAATTAATTATCTAGGAGGAGAAGAATGCTAGTTAATTAAATAATGTGTAATTATTTAATTTAAAAGTGCTCAAGATAGAAAAAATTAATTAATTAGATTAATCAAATTTAGGTGTTTACATTTTCCCTCTTTGTAGTGGCACTAGAATAGTGTTAGTGCGAAGAAAATAAGAAAATAGTGATTCAGAGAAAAAAGGAGCAAGAAAATGGCCCAAGCAGATGAAGGAGTGGCCAAGGATGCCCCTTAGAGAGGTTACATAGGAAAAAAGTGCTCAGGGAGTACCTTGAAAGAAACATAGCCCTAGTGGACAAGGATGGAAGATAATAATTGGAGGGGAAAGAGGAGCGAAGATGCAAATGCAGTGGAGATTGAGATGGAGCATCATAGAGAACGAGAACCTATGAAACTGGATGTCATGTAGTGAGCAGTTATTTTGATTTATCATTGTATGTGAGTCACTGAGGTATGAAGAATCTGGGTTGAATTTCATAGGCAATGCATGGACCAACACATATAAATAGGCACACATGCTAATCTAGCACCACACAAACTTACAAAGACCCTACATGAAATGATGCTAGACTAACCACAAGAAGAAGATGAGCCCTAATGTAACATGAGACAGTGGATACCTCATGAGGGTACAACAAGGAACATATCCAAAAAACATGCCAAGTAAAAACCAAAAGCAACAAGATCACATCTCGAGCCTTGTTATTCGTAGCATACCATGATATAAAGGATCATGACAACTAAGAGGAAATAGGATCCAAGGAGATTAAAAAGATAAATAAAGATAAAAAAGAATCAAAGCCAAAACGAGGGCCTCAAATATGTTTTTACAAAAGGGTAAATGATTTGATAAGGATTTCATGATGTATGACTCAAGGAAAGATACATCCTGCATAGACTAATGATGAGTGTTGTTGATGTAAGAATTACATATCTCGAAACAACACTAGGATAAAATATTGATGATGATAGAATGACAAAAGGTACCTGATACAATCACGATGACAAATATTCTCTAGGATGATTGCTGAAGAACTGGATGATAGGATATGATCTTGAAGGATAGGACTGATGCACACATGTACAATGATACCTACATACATGATGTACAAGAACTATAAATTATAGAGGAAGACCCATGGATGAGCATGATGTTGCCCCAGTAAAGATGAAAAGAGATGAGAGGTTGATGATTCAAGGGGTGTTGTTAATGTGGGAATGACAAATCCCCAAAAAAATAAGGATTGAGAAGGATGCATCTTGATGATGATGAATGGACTATGTGTAAGGAAGTAAAGTAGCGGAAACAACTTCCTACACTAACCTTGAGAGGAGGGTAATGCAAAACTTTTTCAGATCGTTACAACAGTTACAGAAAATAGAAATAGATATAATAGCATTCATACCACAACACAATGATTTACGTGGGGAAAACCCTTTCGGGAGAAAAACCCCACCCTCCAAAAGCAGCTCAATATTTTATTCAGCAATCAAAAACAGATTACAAAATACTTGCAGAGCAAGCTCTTCGTAGGAGTATCACTAATCAGAGATTCAGAGGCAACTCAATAGCCATAGGACTCTTACACACAACCTCTATCTCACACACCTCATAAATAGGAGATACAATACAAGAAACCGTCAAACGGTATTACAAAACCATGGGCTAAAACCACCCAATAAGGTGTAGCCGACTTTATCTCCCTTCTAGATGCCCTATGACATGTTAAAGCACACATCAACACGTGTCGGTCCCTTTTATAGCTCATTTATGTATCTGATACAAATTATTTTTCCTATTTCAGGAGTACAAACTTCCGGAGGCCATAACTTGAGAACCGGGTGTCCGATTGACGAACCGTTTGAAGCGCCGGAAAGCTCGCGAAGTTCTCTATCACCTCGTAACCCGCTTTTCTGGTTACGGCCACTTGTAAGGGCATTTTGGAGCCTCTAAAGTCCCCAAAATTAAGTTTAAATATTTTATTGCACCCCTCCAAGATGAAAACTTTAATATCTTCAAAACTAGCTGTGACCTTGCAACGAAACTTTACCGGAATGCTTATCTAGCCAACCAGAAGCTTCAGGGAGAGTTTCGCACCATTTCGTGCTCAAATGAAAACTTACTATAAATAGTAACCTCGCATAAATGCAAGGTTGAGACACCATTTTTCCCAACAAATCTCCCACTTGTCGAACACCTTGCATGAGCGGAAGGGAATGTCAACACAATGAATCAATTGCTAGGGGCCATAAGGCCCATAGACTCTGAACACCATCTGAACTTTTCTGTGCTCACAACCTTAGTTAAAGCATCTGCAACATTCATCAAAGTTTCCACCTTAACCAGCTTCACCCTACCATCTTCGACCATATCTCTAACAAAATGATACTGAACATCAATATGTTTGGTCCAGGCATGAAATGTCGGGTTCTTAGCTAGGCTAATTGCACTCTGACTGTCACAGTAAACTGTCACTGTACCTTGTTTTATTCCAATATCCGAACACAGTCTCTTAAGCCAAATGGCCTCTTTACAAGCATGAGTAGATGCCATATACTCTGCTTCAGTAGTGGATAAAGCAACCACAGCCTGTCGCTTACTCATCCAACTAATTGCACCACCAAACAAAGTAAACACATAAGCACTGGTGGATCTTCTGCTATCAATATCACCTGCCCAATCTGAATCCACATAACCATGGATATCAAGGGAAGTCATGTCTCCAACTGAATTACCATGATAACACAAAGAATACTCTGAAGTGCCCTTCAAATATCTGAAGACTCTTTTGACTGCATCCCAATGAACTCTACCAGGATTAGACATATATCTAGAAAGTACTCCCACTGCTTGGGCAATGTCTGGTCTAGTACAGACCATAGCATACATCAAGCTTCCAACCACACTCTGGTAAGGCACTCTGCTCATGTCTTCCATCTCCAATGGGGATGTAGGACAATCTGAAATAGATAGTTTCATTCCAACTGTAAAAGGAACACTCAATGGTCTACAATTCTGCATGTTGAACCTCTGTAACACTGAATTCACATACTTACTCTGGCCTAGCCATAGCTTTCTGTTCACCCTATCTCTTCTAATTTCCATCCCAAGGATGTGCTTTGCTGCACCAAGATCTTTCATTTCAAATTTAGCAGCGAGCTGAGACTTCAGTTCTGAAATCATACCTTTCCCTTTACCAATGAATAACATATCATCAACATACAATGCAATGAATAAGAAATGATCACCATAAGATTTATAATAAACACAGTGATCTGATTTAGAACGTTCAAATCCCAAACTCAACACATATGTATCAAATTTCTGGTACCACATCCTAGGACTTTGTTTGAGGCCATACAAAGATTTCTTCAATTTACAGACCAAATTTCTTTTGCCTTTCACCACATAGTGCTCTGGCTGTGTCATATAAATATCTTCCTCCAAATCACCATGAAGGAAAGCAGTTTTCACATCCATTTGCTCAACCTCTAAATCATAAGAAGTAGCAATAGAAAGCAAAAATCTAATGGACGTCATTTTTGCAACAGGAGAAAATATCTCACCATAATCAACACCCTCAACCTGAGAGTAGCCTTTTGCAACCAACCTTGCTTTATACTTCTCAATGCTTCCATCTGAACCAATCTTTTTCTTGAACACCCATTTACAACCAACAGGTTTTCGTCCTTCAGGCAATGGTACAAGATCCCATGTATCATTCTTTTTCAAAGCTGCCATTTCTTCTTCCATAGTAATCTTCTAGGATTCTGCATCATTCATACCTAATGCCTCTTCTACAGATTTCGGTTCATCCACACTAGTATTCAGAGCAAAAATACATCTCCAATCATCAGGTGAATACCTTTCAGGTGGTTGTCTATGTCTTGTAGACCTTTGAATAAGCTGAGTTGGAGGTTCTTCCTCCTCTTCTGAAGACTCAGAGCTAGACGAGCTCTCCTCAAATTCTTGCCTATCTAGGGGTCTCAATTCAACTCTTTCAGGTGTAGAAGGAAGTTGAATCACATCTTCCTTTTTATTCTATTCTGGTTGCAATGTAACAGAAGGAGAATTAATTTCTCTAAAAATAACACTTCTACTGTGAATTACCTTTTGTGCAACAGGGTCCCAAAGCTTGTATCCTTTCACACCATAACTATACCCGATGAAGATACATTTCACAGCCTTGTTCTCCAACTTTGTTCGCTTCTCCTTTGGCACATGTGCATATGCCTCACAACCAAAAACTCTAAGATGTCTCAATGAAGTCTTGTGACCTGACCATGCTTCCATAGGCATTTTATCAACAAGAGCTGATGTAGGAGACCTGTTAATCAGGTAGCAAGCAGTGGCAACAGCTTCAGCCCAAAACTTTTGTTCGAGACCAGCACCACTCAACATACTCCTAGCCTTCTCCATCAGTGTCCTATTCATTCTTTCTGCAACTCCATTCTGCTGTGGAGAATACGGAGTTGTCTTTTGCCTGTTAATTCCACAGTCTTTACAGAATCTATCAAAATCATTAGAGCAAAACTCACCACCATTATCAGTTCTCAAACATTTTATTTTCTTTCCAGTCTGCAACTCAACCATTGCTTTAAATTCTTTAAAACGACTAAAAACTTCAGATTTACTCTTTAGAAAATATACCCATGTCCTTCTACTAAAATCATCAATAAATGAAACATAATATGTGGATTTTCCAATCGAAGAGACATCTACTGGACCAAACACATCAGAATGGATAAGGTCCAAAACACCACAAGTTTTATGAGAACTCGAGTAAAACTGAACGCGGTTTTGTTTTCCATAAATGCAATGCTCACAAAAATCAAAGTCAAGATTACAATCATTCAAACCTTCAACAAGGTTTTTATTTTTCAAGGTCCTTAGACCCTTTTCTCCAATGTGGCCAAGTCTCTGGTGCCATAACATAGTCTTCTCTGCAGGTAACTTTGCTTCAGACGAAAGAGCACCCTTAGGTACCCAAAAACCATTTCCATCTGCTGAAGGTGAAACCTTCAAATCTTCCAGTGAAGTATCCACAGATTTACTTTTTACAGAAGTGCTATTACACTCAACAGTGTATGCTTCAAGCTTATACAAAGTGCCAAACCTGACACCTCTAGCAACTACCATAGCACCCTTAATCATCTTACATCCTGTTTCAGAAAAGACTACCTGCACACCTGCATCTATTAGTTTGCTCACAGATAACAGGTTTCGTTTTAATCCAAGGATATGCAGCACACCATTAATCATTTTTATTCTACCATCAGAAAACCTGATTCTAACTTTACCTCGACCAACAATGTCTAGAGGTGAATCATCACCCAAGTACACCTTACCTCCATTAAATCCTTCATATTCAGAAAACCAATTTCTATTGGAAGTCATATGAAAAGATGCACCTGAGTCAATTAGCCAGGCATCATTACCTACATGAGTCGCCAAAGCCGCAATAAATGCATCGCCATCTTCCTTGTCGGACTCAGAATCAGAATCGAACTTTTTCTTTTTCTTCTTCTTTTCTTCTTTGCAGTCTTTACGGATGTGACCTGGTTTACCGCAATTCCAGCAAATGACTTTGGACTTTCCAGGAGATTTCGATCTCCCTTTGGATTTGGACTTGCCGCACTTCTCATTCTTCTTGCCTTTCTCCTTAGGTCTTCCACGAACGGTTAGGGCTTCCTTTGAACTGATGGATACCTTCCTTCACATCTCTTCACCAAGTAGGGCACCCACCACGTCTTCAGATTTCAAAACAACAGAAGTACTACCGATAGCCATAACAAGAGAATCCCACGAATCAGGCAAAGAACAAAGCAAGACCTGACATTTCTCCTCCTCATCCATCTTAACACCGACGGATACTAATTGAGCCACAATCATATTGAATGCTTCTAGGTGGTCTGCAATTCGTCCACCCTCTTCCATCTTCAAGGAATACAATTTCTTTCTTAAGAAAATTTGATTTAATAAAGATTTCACTTGATACATCTCACCAAGCTTAGTCCATAGCTTCTTTGCAGAGTTTTCTTCATGGACATTGATTAGAACAGAGTCTGCCAGGCACAGTCTGATTAGACCCTTGGCTTTTCGGTCCATAACATCATACTGAGCTGCTGCAGTAGGATCTGAGGGTCTTTGGACATTCGCATCAACAGCATCCCAAAGATCTCGATCTATTAGCAGATCTTCCATCTTCAGCTTCCACATCTCAAAATTACTTCCATTAAATTTCTCCACCTCTATTCTCCCTGACGAACACGCCATCTGAATATTCCTGCAACAAGATCAAAAAGTGTCTTCTGCACAAGCTCCCACTCAAATCTAGATTAGTTCAAAAAACCCAACTGCCCACAATTGAAACCAAAGGTGATCAAGCTCTGATACCACTTGTAAGGAAGTAAAGTAGCGGAAACAACTTCCTACACTAACCTTGAGAGGAGGGTAATGCAAAACTTTTTCAGATCGTTACAACAGTTACAGAAAATAGAAATAGATATAATAGCATTCATACCACAACACAATGATTTACATGGGGAAAACCCTTTCGGGAGAAAAACCCCACCCTCCAAAAGCAGCTCAATATTTTATTCAGCAATCAAAAACAGATTACAAAATACTTGTAGAGCAAGCTCTTCGCAGGAGTATCACTAATCAGAGATTCAGAGGCAACTCAATAGCCATAGGACTCTTACACACAACCTCTATCTCACACACCTCATAAATAGGAGATACAATACAAGAAACCGTCAAACGGTATTACAAAACCATGGGCTAAAACCACCCAATAAGGTGTAGCCAACTTTATCTCCCTTCTAGATGCCCTATGACATGTTAAAGCACACATCAACATGTGTCGCTCCCTTTTATAGCTCATTTATGTATCTGATACAAATTATTTTTCCTATTTCAGGAGTACAAACTTCCGGAGGCCATAACTTGAGAACCGGGTGTCCGATTGACGAACCGTTTGAAGCGCCGGAAAGCTCGCGAAGTGCTCTATCACCTCGTAACCCGCTTCATCGGTTACGGCCACTTTTCAGGGCGTTTTGGAGCCTCTAAAGTCCCCAAAATTAAGTTTAAATATTTTATTGCACCCCTCCAAGATGAAAACTTTAATATCTTCAAAACTAGCTGTGACCTTGCAACGAAACTTTACCGGAATGCTTATCTAGCCAACCAGAAGCTTCAGGGAGAGTTTCGCACCATTTTGTGCTCAAATGAAAACTTACTATAAATAGTAACCTCGCATAAATGCAAGGTTGAGACACCATTTTTCCCAACACTATGGTCAAGGCTTGCAACAAGGCTAGGAACAAGACAAAGGATATGATTGGATGATTCGATTAGCATTTTACCTTGGATAGCTAAGGAAGATGAATAGGATTTGCACGCAATGGTGGATTACGAGGAGTAGGTGGATTGATGGGATAGATGGCATTAGATTACACCAGGGTAGCCTAGAGCTATATACCAATGATAAGGCATGCAAGAGGCAATGGAAGGATATGAGAGGAGGGATGCAAGGATGGAGGATGGGATGAAAAGGACTTGTAGATGGAAGAATTGTGGATATGGCTAGGAGATGAAAGGATGAGGGAAAAAGGGATAAAGGTAGATGAGGATTGGGAGAGAAATATGTTATGGATGAAGGGATGGAGGAACTAGGAGATAAGGATAGGTGGACGGGTCAGGTTATGAATGAAGTAATGTAGGAATTGAGAGATAAGGATTGGTGGATGGATGGATATGATAAGATGACTAACAGGAGGATAGAAAGTTGAGAGAAGTGGATAGAAGATAAGGTGATGGATGGATAAGGATTATGAAGGTATGTAGAAGGAATACATGTAATGTAGGAAGGATGGGTGGATAGAAAGGCGAATGGGGGAAAAATGTGATAGGTAAATGGAGGCCAAGAGGTTTCTAAATATACATGTTGGCCTTTTGCTTTTATCAAGATCCAAAGGAGGATGGAGAAAGTGAAATGGATTGGATATGATGGGTATTGTAGATAGATGGAGATAAGGATTGGAAATGGCTAGATGGCCAAAATACCTTTCTCCAAAGTGCAAAGAGGAAAAGGATGAGGGGAATTATGCATGATGCATGTTTGATAGGTTTTCATCATGGCACTGTTCCAAGGAACTTCTTTGCCAAGTTTTTACCATTGGACAAATTTCTCTTTTTACTTTTTTTTTTTTTTTCGGGTGGAGATCGATGAAGATAAATAGATTTGGTGGATAGAGGGATGGACGACTCAAGCATCAAGTTCCATATCAAAGTAATAGTAGCCTGTTTGTAATGATCATTGGATGTTGGTACAACTTTATTAGGAAGAAGTAATATATACAAAGGCTTGGATTAGATGATTTTGATGGGGGATGTATGTGGTGTAAGGGACATGGTAGGGGCAAGTGTTTAGATGGAATGGAGGAAAGTGATTGTCATGGGGGGTGTTGTCAGGACCAACATTGACACATGTTGCGGAGGACATGGGATGAGTGGAGGGGAGATGGATGTAGCACATGGATATGATGGAGGAATTATGATAGGAAGATTTGGGACATAGGGACCCAAACTAGACTTAGGAGATGGAGGGGGAGAATGTTTAGCTGGTGGACTAGAAATTTTGGATACCATTGCAGGTTTTTACTTTGGATGCACTACTTCTTTTTGCTTTGGGATCCATGTTGGAATTTTTAGTTTGTTGGCATTTTGCATAAAGATTGCATTAATGATATGTTGTCATTGATGTCAATTGAATCGGTAATGGTATTCATGTTATTGCTGATATTGTTGTTTTTGATATTGGCTAGTAACTAGTAAGAAGAGCTTTGTGAAAATGTTGTAAACTGGTGTAAAGGGTTAAACCTTTCTATGCAATGTAACCGGTAAACCCTATCATTTATTAAACCCTAACCGATCAAGTTTGTTGGTTTATTATCTGATAAGCGATGATGATGGAGACATGTGTGATCATTGTATGAGGATAAGTTCAAATTATTTTGGCACATTTTTTTTTGTCTAGGGAAGGAGCAAAGTGAATTGCATCTAATGCACAACGTGTCATGAGCTACAAAGTTTGATGAAGCGGTGATCATGGAGCAGTTAGAATTTTATTAAACAATGTGAAGAGATTGTCATGAGTTCTAACGGTGAAGATTGTACTGACATGTTTGTAATCTCGATGATGAGAATTAGGTTTTTATTGTGTTATTGACCTGATTGATTTGTATTTAAGATCGATGAAGTTGTTTGTAAAGTTTGTTGGCAATATTAGTAGAAAGCTATTGAGTGTGTTGTTGCCTAACTTGTGAATGGATATTCACTTTGAGTGAAGGAAGATTGAAGCTTAGAAGGATCTGATCAAGCAAGTGTAGTCCTACTCAGATAGATCAAGAAAACCTGTTGTTTTCTAACAATTACAGCAGAAGTGAAATCCCTTAACTGGGTAAGCTCTAACAAGCTTGGTTACTCATTAAATCCTCTAACAAGGTGGTCCATTAGCTTGTATTTGTAAATCCTCCAGCAAGGTTACTCCTAGTAGGGTATTGTGCTTTTCATCAAGGTATATTTGTAAATCCCTTAACCGAGTGATTCCTAACCCGAATTAGTTCTTAACAGGACTTATTGTAAAGCTTTAACAGGCTTGTCTCCTAATAGGGTGAAATTTAGAAGAGTTTAGATAGATATCCTTGTGAGTCTCATCTCATCGTGGTTTTTACCTATTTGGGTTTTTGACATATAAACATTTGTGTCAAGTGGTGAATGTTTTTGTGGTTATGATCTTATTTGTTGATTTGATTAACTTCTGATAAGGCATGATAACTAGAAGCATTAAGAGATGAATATGTTGAGTTATGATTAAGCATTGTTGATGTTTACAAGATGGAATTTGTTTACTATTAAGTTGTCATAACAGTTAAATCAGTTGATGTCAAGTATTCTTATGAATATTGATCTTGACTGAGATATGTTTACTTTGTGTAACTGAGTTTGAGTTTGGGAACTTTCTATCAGTTTTTCAATATACTGATTCACCCCCCCTCTCAGTATACTACCAGATACTTATTATTTCATCATACCATCAATCCATATTGTTGTTCTTTTTTGTGTAGTGGGCCTTTGCAGCCTTTGGGATTCATTTCATTTTTGTATCAAATTTTTCTTTGTGGGAGCATGTGTTTTTGAGTGGACATGGCCATCTGAATATTGTTGTGGATGTGTAGATTTATGCATTTTTGACTTGGCACCCAAACTGCTTCTAGTAGCTTTAGAAGGGGTGGAGGTAATATGGATGGGGTGATGGATGGAATGTGGAGATATGTACCTTTGTTGATCTTGATTAGGAATGCAAGGGGTAGGAGGTTTATTATGGGCGATAGAGATATTGGATTTGTGGATGGGGGGATGAGTGGGATAAGATGGAGGATGGTATTTTAAGATATAAGGGCCCAAAATGGATTTATCATGTGAGTGATATATGTTGATTTTGAGATATAGGGACCCAAAATGGATTTAGAGGATGAAGGAGGAAGATAGTTGGTTGTTTGGCTTTATATGACGGAGGAGTGGGGATGACAATAAATGATTTGGAAGAATTATGGGGAAATGCAATGGCATGTTTGGGAGCATACTTGCATTTTTCATTAGTTATACCAACTTTTTTGGATGAAGAACCATGAGATATGTAACCAAGATGATGAGATCTTGGATGTTCTTTAACATGGATGGGCTCCAAACTACCTTTCTCATTTAGGCCTAAGCCTTTTCCTTATAGTTTTTTTTTTTAGCATTTTATTTAAAGTAGGATAATTGTTCTTTAGGAAGAAAGATGTGAATCCTTATCAGATGGAGGAGAATGTGTGGTGTATACAAGATGTTCTTCTACTACGAGTGAACTACCATGGATGAATGCAATTGAACCAAGGGGATAGAATGATGGTGGTGGTATGGTTTGGATAGGAGGAGATGGAGGATCAAGAGATGGAGTATGTGGGATAATTATTTCAACATACTCTAGAACAAGATCTTGGCATGAGGGGTTTGGTGTGGATGGTGTAATGAGGGGTGAGTGGGTTGACTCTTCATATGAAATGGATGGAATGATGGACTAGGTGGAAGGATGAGAGATTATTGAGTTGGAATAGATGGATTGGATGGAAGGGTGAGAGGTTCATCAACTAGGGTATATAAGATGGATGGACGGATGGGAAGTTCATCGTCTAGGGTAGATGAAGTGGATGGTTTGGGAAAATGGTGTCTCAACCTTGCATTTACATGAGGTTACTATTTATGTTATGTTTTCATTTGGAAATGAAATGGTGAAAAATTCTCCACGAAGCTTCTGGTTGGCTAGATAAGCATTTTGGTAAAGTTACGTCACAATATCATTATTAGTTTTGAAGATATTAAAGTTTCTATTTTGGAGAGGTGAAATGAAAGGTTTACATTTAATTTTGAGTACTTTAGAGACCCTAAGATGCCCTAAAAAGTGGGTTTAAATGGCATAGTTATTTACGAGGTGATAGAGAGCTTCATGAGCTTTTCACCACTTCAAATGGTTCATCAATAGGAGACATAGTTCTCAAGCTATGGCATACGGAAGTTTGTACTCCTGAAATAGGAAATATAAAATACATCATACACATAAATGAGTTGTAAAAGAGAGGGATGCATGTTGATGTGTTTTTTAACACACCATAAGGCATCTAGATTGGAGATAAGGTTAGCTATACCTTATTAGGTGGTTTTAGCCCATGGTTTTGTAATACCTTTAGACGGTTTCTTGTATTGTTGTTGGAAAGAACAATGAAGGAAAATCGAGGGAGGGGTGAATCAGTTTTCACCGGATCAACAAATTCAACCACAAACATAAATCTCCAACAACAACATAGATAAGAAAGTTAAAAGCACAATACACAACACCAAGTTTTTGACGTGGAAACTCTAGTTAAGGGAAAAACCATGGTGGTAACCTACCCATAGTGAGATGATACTCTGCAGTAGTATTTGTAAATAGTTACAATGGGGAATGCTCATGCATTTAGGCACACTGCCTAGAGATCATTGCTCAAGATACAATAACCTGAAAGGCTATAAACCTCAAGGAAGTCTCACTAACTTACAACAAGATTTGTACTACAATCCAGAAGGAATGAACTATAATAATAGCATCTGCTAATGCCTGATGCCAAATCTGGTTAAGCACATATGTCTTGTCTACAACGCCAATCTCTACTCAATACACCATACCAAAAGATGAGTCCTTGTTTGGACAAAAACCACTCTCTGATAATGCACACTCAACATTGAATCACAAATTACATTACTATACCACCTATTTATATAATTCATCAACCTTGACAACAAGGTCGTCTAAACCCTCAACTCAAAATTACATCACATGATATGAAGATCAATCATCGGACCAATATAATGATATACATGATATAACATAGACCTAAATCAAAACTCCAAGCATGCAACATCATAGGAATTCATTCCAAGATCAACCACAACACACTACACCACCAAAAATAATACATAATATGAATAACATCACTGGATCATGAAAATCACCAACAACTCACACAATGATCAGTGTGGATCATCAGAACAAATAGGACACAATTAAGAAACACCAGCAAGAATGTTAGAGTCAACAGTAACAACTACACCAACACCACTTATCGAATCTTCATCGATCAACATCTGTAACTCAATATCACTCAAACAATAGAAACTGTCACGAAGAAAGATAACTTGTGGATCACCAAATCATGATCCATCTACAAAGATGATACACAAGAACATACCAAACACTCTCCCAAAGACTCAACTGAAGATCTGATCACATCGAAATATACCAGAGGAAATACAAAACTCTAAAAAGCCCAGATCAACAAAACCAAGTTGCAAACTAGATAATATGATATGATCCATTAAGCTTACCGGATCATTGAAACCAATACAAAAAGATATACTGATACTAGAAATACTCCATACACCAAAATATAATCCTAATAGACCAATCTGCAACAACTAGAGCAATAAATCACAAGAACATGTTGACATGAATGACAATAACATATCCTAGGAACAATAATGTCCAACATGCTTAAGCTTACAAAGGATAGATTTTGAAGAAAAAAGAGAGTTAATAAGATTATGCTCAAGAAGATAGATGAAGTTGTTAAAGAGAATGAAGTAATTTTAAAACAATTTTTGAAAAAGCATAGATATGATATAAATCCAGCACAAGATGACACTGAACTAGTAGATCAAGCACATGATACATCTATTATGGAAGTACATACAAGGGGTTCCTAATGTGAAGAATGATCAGTCAACTGAAAAAAGCCATTTTGGTAGAGTAGACAAATGAACAAACCATAGTTGTAGAAGATACTGATATTGTTAAGGTTGGAGTCTCTGGTGAAGCTAAACAAAATCCTCTAGTGATAGAAGTTGATTCCAAGAAGGCAGCTGAGGAGATTGGAGATGGTAAGAGAGTAGATGATGAAAATTAAGAAAGTGTAATGATGGATGGAGGTGCAGAAGTGACTGAGAAGGAGAAAGGAGAAGAGAAGGATGATTAGGGTTTGGTGACAGTGGCAAGAAACATTGTAGCAGACAAAGGAAAACAGATTGTCACTGACTCAGATAACTTCTCTTAAGGGCCAATTGATTTGAGTTTACTATCTCCTATTTAAGAATTGAAGCTAGCAACTCTTGCACAAGCTAAAGCAAGTGAAGACTTACTCAAGTCTCACAATGGATACATAAAGTTGATAACCTTGACGACATATGTATTGGAGAAAATCTTGTCATCGTTTAAGTGTGATTCAAATGACACACCCTCTGATAAGCTTAGAAGAATTCTCAATACAATAGAATCTCATTTTTTGTCTTTGAAGAAAGTAGCAGATGCTAGAATTTTGACCCAATTTAATGCTATGATATTGAGGACAATTTTGAAGATGATTGAAGGAGATACAATGAGTTTGACAACCACTATGAAGAACATAAATGATGCATTAGATGAAGGCTGCTAGATATACAAGGCACGTCTAATTTTGCCTAAGTTTACTATTGACATTGGCAAGAAAATAAAAGAGTGTGAAGGGTAGCTAGCTATCATATCTCAATCCTATTCATCTCAATCAGTTCTTGCTAGCAATTTTGAAGCTCAAGTTATGAGTATATTGGATAAGACAAAGAACTTAAATCAGGAAAAGGAAAAAATTTTGGCAAAGTGGGAGAAGTAATAAGCCTTATCAATCCTCGAATAGATGCATTGATCAGTAGTAATTAGGATGCAATGACTGTTGAACACAATGTACCACTGAGAGGGGGGTGAATTAGTGGTATCCAATATTCTAAATCTTTTAAACCTAACTTTTGGTACCGGTTAGCAAATCAACCACAAGGAGGATATAAAGGTGAGATAAGGGAAGTGATCAAATGCAGACACACAAAGACACATAACATATAACACTGAATGTATGAGGAAAAACCTTGATGAGAAATGTTGCTGGAGTTTATTGCTCCAATGTAGCCTCATAATGAAAAAAATGTTTTACAAAGATTTAGGGCACCAACCCCTACACTAAGCTTGAACTCAGTGAAAATATAATGAATTAATTTAATAGAATAGTTATAACCTCGTTACAAATGAGTTTTGTAACACTTGCAATCAAATCACTCTACCGGTTCACTTTCTTTATCGGTTTATCTTAGTTCTATCTTCTACTGTTTACTCAGCTAACTTATGTCCTATTCTTCCTCTACCTTGCTTCTTTTGTGTCTAGCTTATTCCCACTCCCTCTTCTCTCTTTTACACACCACTGCTACAACACTGGTTTAGACTACGGATTGTGTGACTCTACACTTGCTTCCCAGTTACTTCACAATACCAATCAAGCCCTTTTCTATTTAACACCTTGCTGGATCTCCTCTATCACTCAATCTTCTTTGCAATACATGTTGGGATCTAAGAACAATAAGAGGTGGGGCAGGGGGGGTGAATGAATCAGTGTTCTGCCGATATGAACAGTTTTTAACTTTCTAGACCATGCATATATAAACCAATAAACAAATAAACACATAACAAGAAAAAAATAAACCATCCACATAAATGAACACCATAACATACATAATTTATACATGGAAAACCTCAATTAGTAAAATCCACAATGGGATTTGTGACCCATAATATCAATTCATTGTCCATATGAAAAGATATTACATATAACAAGGGCTTGCACTTGCAGAAAGGCACACTGCCTAGAGCATACTGCTCATCACTAAAGAGCCTCATTGACTACAATCTTTCTTCTAAAGTAAATTACTGAAAATGAACTCAAGAATGCATCTACTATGCCAAATAGAGTTCCGGTTTTGGTTATGCTATGTACCGGTTCATAAACCTTGAACTACTACTGGTATCACTTCTCCTCCAAGAATGTTTTCCAAGATATCTACAAATCATTGCATGGTATAACATTCACATACAAAATAATCTCCATACATATACTTTGCATCATAAAGTTTTGCTATACCCACACATATCATCTATCATATATATCTCCTATGTGTCTCTCTTCAAAATAACCTAGCAGACTGACCTATATACCTATTAGAAATAATATGCCTTATGTCGGCTTACAATACATTAACAAAAGATATTCAATGTCAGCCTTGACAATATTTACAAAATGATTTATTAAGTAAATCCTCCTTGATGTTGGCTTCCAATGAAGTAATGATGTCGGTGTCAATGTCGGTGTAGTCCTCAATTCTACAAAGTCGGTATCTACCAGTATATGCCTCCTAGCACCAACTTATGACTTCCATCAGATCATGTTGCCATTAATAACAACAAAATGAATCCAATGAGTGTCAGTTGCCAACAATCTCCCCCTTTGGCATTGATGGCAACACTCATGTGAAAAATGGATTCCCTGTTAGTGTGCTCCCCCTGAGCAATACACTCCATCTGATTTCCTTCCAATGTGTTTTCCTAATATTTTTCACATATGTGCATACTCCTCCTTTGACATTAATGCCAAAGACTAGTGAAAGAATTGAATGAATAAAAGAATATTGTTAGTGTCATTGGAGCTTAGTCATCTTTAGGATTTTCGGGTATGCCTTTTGTAAAAACTAAAGATATATATCCCAACCTGATTTGAAGGTATCAAAAATAGATGCAATTCCACTTAGTAAGTGGGCAAGTTTTTCCTTCTCTTAGATATCTATTGGTATAGTTTTAGCTAACATATCCATGCTTTCTCTTTTGTGAACATCCAATGAATCAAGTCTAGGACTTACCAATCCTCTTATGCTCTTCTTATGATTTCATCTTTCTCCTTCTCAAAAGCAAAAACTTGGTTCTCCAAGGATAAAATTTGTCCATCAACATATGTGGTTAGTGAAATCAATCCATCAAAAGAGTTAGCAATATTAGCCATTTTATCATATAATTCCTTCAATCTGCTATCTACATTAGTTGTAAGACTTCCTATATTACAACATACTCTATAGATATTAGTACATTGTTTTAAACAAACCTCAATGGGAATAATTTGGTCCTCAATTTTCTTCTTCCTTGTTTCTATAAGCTGATCAAAAGTTGCTCTTTTTGCTGCTAAGAAGTTATCCAAAGCCTATCGATCTGCAATTTGTTTCAGAGATTGAAAATTGTTGGATATATGTTTTGTTAAAGTCTTGAGCTTACCGAAAGGGCTTGATACATCTTCAATCTGATAGTTAGGTATTAGTTTGTGCAATACTGAGACCGATTGATCAATTAATCCTTTATCTACAATACCTTCGTTCAATAATTTCTAAGTAGCCATCATTGTTAATTTAGTTGCACTTAACTCAGACACTGATTTCTTCTCAATCTGAGAAGTGTCAATTGCCAAAAACTTTGTCGGGCAAATAGTTTAACCTGTCGGTATGGACTCAGTTGCTTTTACCTTGTCCATATCAACCTTTTTTACACCAATGGCTTCACCACTTGGTGTAGTGTCGGTTACTGTCGGTGGAGTATTATCTATAGTATTTCCAGTGTCTTGTACATTGCCTTGCTCAAAATTGGTTTGTGTCGGTACATACTGTACACTCTCCTTAACTGTCGGTTGTGTTTCAGTATCTATAGTTACTACAAGTTGTGTCAAAATTGGAGTTGAAATGCCAAAAATACCCTTCCCTTTTGATTTGTCAAGAATGGTGGAAGATGTTTCCCTTGCAAATTCTTCTTGAGATGTGAGAGGGTCTAGGTTTTTCTAAAAGAATTTGGTCCACCCCTTACTTGTCTCATTTATCACCTCATTTACTCTCCCCATCATAAGGCTTATCTTTCAGTTTTTTAGTATTGAAAAGTATCTTGTTTGTAGTGTCTATACATCTTTTCAATTCTTCATTATTTATAGTACCACACATTTCCAAAAGTGCAACTTCCTTAATCTCCCTATCCTTCTTGACAGCGTCAAGTCTTCTAGCCTCAAGTTTATTATACAAGGATAAAGGTATTTCCTTCAAACTTTCAACTAAGGCTTTCTTATAGATGTCTATATACAAAAAAAATCGCCTCTTCTAATTCATTTTGTTTATTCTCTTCTAAATATCTATAATGCTTTGATATATTTTTCAATATTCCATCTTTTGTAATTTCATCAATAAGCTCAGTACAGGTCATTGTGGTCTTACCGGTTCTAGTATCATCACCCTTTTTCTTTTTTCTTGTGGTTGCTGGTGTGACTGGTTTCCTCTTCTACATAGGCTTCCTTGTTGGTGGTGAAGGTGCAGTAGGCTTAGTTTCCTTTCTAACAAGTCTCCTCCTAAGATCTGCCTTCTACTCTACTGGTGGTTTTACCACATTCTTCCTTTGTACCCTTCTGAAAGACAGAGGTTCATGATCCTAAGAATCAGAGTTTGAAGTGATAGGGGAAATGCGAACTTGTGGCTTTTTCACTTCTACAGTACCAACTTCTTTAGGTTTAGCTGCATGTTTAGATTTAGACCCCAACTGAGTGTCTATCTTATGGATCACATCTTGTACATATGTAGACATCTTTTCTAGTTTCTTCTCTCTTGTTTTCCTGTTAAACTAGTTTTCACTTCAAGAGCCTTCTCTCCTGTTGTACTAAACTGCTTTGTATTATCATCTAATGGGGCATCTAACAACATCTTTTCATAAAGTTCAAAAATATTGTCATCCACCTCATACCCAAGCTCAGTAATCCATATTTTCCTAGGTTCAACTGCTTCCATAAGAGTCATAAATTTTCACCATGAAACAAATATTAGTGGAATACGTATCCACAACGTTCTTTGAAATTCTCTCCCTTTGCCTCATGTTTTCTTGAAATGTCTTAAAATATCCCCAAAGTTTCTCATCTCTACCGATACCAAGACCAATTATAGCTTCCTTGATCTGCATACCTGTCGGTATGTTATGAGCCGAATGCTTCTTCCCTAGATTGGGTAGCTCATTTAGGAAGTAAAGCATTAAACAAACAATCAAGTTTCCATATCTAAAAGTGCCTTTCTTGGTTCCTTTGATCTTACTAAGGTTTAGCATCAACTCATTCCTCATCCATTCACATAAATCACACTTTGCATTATTCCTTAGCATCTGATATGCAGCATGAATGCATGAACTAGAAACACAATTCAATCGATTGGATTGAGTTACCTTGTAACCTATGATCTTGCTTGCAAACTTTATATCTGTGTCAATGATTGTGCTAACCCTCATTGATCTACTATCAGGTGTAGCACTGGTGAGTTTCTCGACCTCTATGTTGGAAATTTTCTTACCAGGTTCTTGTCTAACCTTGGGTAATTTGGTCACAACTTAGCCTCCTTCATGATCATGTAAGGTCTATCTAGATAAATAAATTCATTGTGAACCCTACTTAGAATGTATTTGATAACTTCATCTTTGAATTCCAGTAAATACAAGATATCGGTTAACCCTAGATCCTCAATTACTTTGAATTCTGGTTTGATGGTTCTAGAGTCTCCCAGTATCACGGATTGATACACGCTTTTGATGTCTTCAATTTCCAAATCCTCAAGAGTGTAGTGAATGTATGCCCTCACATCTTCAACATACATTACGCCATCAAGAACCCTAGAAAATGCTCTCGTAGAGTCTTCCTTTTTAGCAATTTTGGGGACCTCCTTAAATAATGGCCTTAACCTATCCTTGACTTTGAAAATGGTGGGATTCACAATAAAAGTAGGAGCTGAAGGTCCAGATGCCATTTCAAAAAATACCTGAAAGTGAATACTGGTGGAAGATTGAGTGCTTTAGATAATTGCTTAAAATTATTTCACAATGCTTTTGATTGCTCTTAGCTCGCCTTTACTTTTCTCTAAATTCTTGAATGCTCGGTGAGTGAAAATGAATTCACTTACCCTCTTTTATTAGTAAATAAAACCCTAATTTTTTGTAATAAATGCTTCACCAACAACCCTACGAATGTTGGTTTCACAGTTATGTGTCGGGTGAACCTTCATCGATGATGAGCACAATTCTCCATATCTCTTTCTAGATCTCCTTAGATCTCTTTTAGGGTAATATGCAAAATTTAGCAATGATTTTTCCAACCCTTAAGGCTTATGCCTCAATTACTAGTGGAATTTCTTGCTGATGGAGGAATATCCTATTCTACTAGTGGATTTGCCAGTATAGATCCATCTCCACTTGGTTCTTCAGATTTTCTAGCCCATCTCTTGGTGTGATCTTGTTGTATTTCATCTACCTTCTTTCCTTTCTCATTATCTTTATCATTATTAACCAATTGAGTCTTTCTTCTGAAATACTTAGCAATATGACCTATTTTTTTGCATGCATAACATGTAACATTGTTCTTTAGAATCACTTTGACATATTTGGTATCATTTCTTTGATGAATAAATGATGAACAGTTAGTACCAAACCGGTATTGAGAGGGGGGGTGAATCAGTACAGACAAAAACACTATCCTTGAATTAGTTTGACTACAAACACTGCTCTTGACTGGCAAGCAATAACATGGATCTAAATCAGATTACTACCAATAAAACACAGTGAGAATATGAAAGACATAAACCAGTAACTCTTAGCTTTCCACACAATCTAATACCTCATTTCCACTTCACCCTTATGCATAAACAAGTAATTTATCATCAGAAATATAATGACTGCTAGCTCAACATGTTTTACCACTTTGACATAAAACACTAAACCATCACATGAAAGGCATCACACATGACACACTGATTTTTCACGTGGAAACCCAATTGGGAAAAACCATGGTGGGTATGAATACCCACAAGCTATTCTTTGAACTCTTTTGAAGTCCAATCTATTAGGAGCCTAGTCTAGTTAAAGACTTTTACAATAGGTTCTACTAGGAACTGATCCTGCTAGGGACCACCCAGTTAAGGGATGGCTAAATACTTGGTTAAAGGTTAGAACACTGTTAAAGGTTACCTTGCAAGAGGATTTGAAGAACTCATTGAATCGAGTCACCCTGTTAAAGGATTTACACAAAAGCCTGTTAAAGATACCTGGTTAAGGGATTTTCCAACTACTGAAATGGTTAGAAGTCAACAAGTAATACACTAATCTAATAACAACACACAATGCCAAGGCAAATCCACTTCAGCTCATTTTCTTTTGCAATCATACTCTGCAGGTATCACCACACTTCTTTGATCTGGCAAGAATCAAGTATCACTCATTGGGATACACACATAACATTTGCCAACAAATTCAAACTAAAACACATCATCGAACTTATAGGAAATAGATAGGTCAGTAGCATAAACCCTAAAACCCTAAACATTTAGGTTTAACAGTTCAATCAGTTCAATCCTAACCATTAATCTTGAACAGATCTCAAGATTTTCCCCAATGTTCATTCTTTGCCGCTTCAGGAAGCTGATAACCCATCATGCACTCTCCACTATTAACAAAGACTTTGCACATTCCTGAGGTAGATAGGATCGATCTTCTTCATGCAAGATCCTCAAGGAAATCCTTCATGCGCACAAGGTTGACATGGTAACACGATTTGGTCTTCATTAAAATGATAACTCATCACAAGATGTCATCGGTTGAATCACACAGGCAATGCATCAATCAGAAACCCTGAAGCTGAGACTACCAACTAGTAGTCATGCCAAATAAAACCCTGATACAAAACTTCCATATACTGGTTCTCATTCCAACATACTGGTTCACCTTGAACAAACATACTGCTTCACCTTTTCACATATACTGGTTCACATCATTATACCAGTTCTTTTTCCAGTTTGCTACTTTAATATGTTAGTTCATACACTAGCATATTGACACCAATGACAACATACAACATCATGTCATCAAGCTTTGCACACATGCCAACATTCTTGACTTACAATGATTATCAAAATATCCAAACTTTCCACATGCATGACATTTAACATTCATTCTGCAATCTTCTGATCTATGACCATATTTCTTGTAGTTTGTGCATTGACCAGGCATAAAATTGTAGATTTGATTTTCCTTATTTCTACATTGATTAGCCATATGCCCAAATTTATTGCAAACAAAACATCTACCATTGAAGTTATAAGCATTAGATTGCCTTATCAGTTTCCTCTGTTCTGATGAGTTCTGCATACTGGTTGTCTGATCTTCACTTGTAGTACCAAAGCTTTCACCTTGTACAAATCCAAGTCCTCTAGAGTCATCAATTTGTCTTTGTCTTTTCAATAATTCATCCAATTGTACAACATTGATTGTAAAATTTTCTTTATACTCACTTGCAGTAGTCAGGTCATCTCTCAAAGTATTTATTTGCCCTTCAATTTCTTGTTCATTGTTCCAGGAGTGTGCCAAATCAGTTCTCAATAGATTATTCTCATGAGTCAATCTACCACATTCATCGAATTTGTTCTTCAGATATATAACAAGATTATCTTCCTTCTTCTTTCTATCCTTAATATCTTTTGATAACCTCATAGTCAGATCTTGCATCTCATTCTTCATGAGCATGTTTGCTTGACTTAGTTTCTGACATTTCTCCTTAAGAGGATTCTTATCCTCATCATCTGGTTGTTGTAAAAGTTATTTTCTCTTGGCTTGAGCAAATGATAACCTTTCTTGCAGGATAAGAATGAATTCATTTGTAGAATTCAATTCTTCTTGCAATTTCAAGTTCTTCATCCTTTCAGCATCATAATCCTCAAGAGCCATCTCAAGTTGCTTCTCCATATCCATGTTCAAGGATTTCAGTTTCAGGATCTTCCTCAAGCTGTTAAACCTCTTCTGAGGTACCAAGCTCTAATACCAATTGTTGGGATCCAAGAACACTGAGAGGGGGGGGGTGATTTAGTATCCTGCTGGTATGAACAATTTTTAACTTTCTAGACCATGCATATATAATCTGGTAAGCAAATAAACATATAATAAGAAGCAAATAAACCATCCACATAAATGAACACCATAATACACATAATTTATATGTGGAAAACCTCAATGAGGAAAAACCACAGTGGGATTTGTGACCCACAATATCAGTTCACTAGCCATATGAAAAGATATTACATATAACAGGGCTTGCACTTGCAGGAAGGCATACTACCTAGAGAATATTGCTCATCACTAAAGAGCCTCACTGATTACAAGATTTCTGCTAAAGTAAATTACTGAAAATGAACTCAAGAATGCATCTACTATGCCAAATAGAGTTATGATTCTAGTTCTATTATGTATTGGTTCATAAAACCTGAACTACTACCAGTATCACTTCTCCTCCAAGAATGCTTTCCAGGCTATCTATAGATCATTGCATGATATAACATTCACATACAAAATGATCTCCATATATGTATTTTGTATCATACAGTTCTGCTATATCCACACATATCATCTATCATATATATCTCCTATGTGTCTCTCCTCAAAATAACCTAGCAGACTAACCTATATACCTATTACAAATAATATGCCTTATGTCGGCTTACAATACATTTACAAGAGATATTCAATGTCGGCCTTGACAATTTTTACAAAATGATTTATTAAGTAAATCCTCCTTGATTTCGGCTTCCAATGAAGTAATGATGTCAGTGTAGCCCTGAATGCCTCAAAGTTAGTATCTATTGGTATATGCCTCCTAGTGTCAGTTTATGACTTCCATCATATCATGTTGCCATCAATGACAACAAAATGAATCCAATGAGTGTCAATTGCCAACAATACCCTCAACAAGTTTTCTGCTAGTTTCAACATTGCTAGCTCTCTTGATTGATGCACACTTCCTGCTGATCAGTAACTTTAACCTTAATGGTTAAAAATATCTTAAACCCTTCCACCAGTTCCCCTTCCAATAATCAACTACATCACTCTTCTTTGTCTAATCTTCTCTTTGTGTTCACAAGTTCATATATTTCCTAAAACTGGCATCACTTCTTCAATCTTCTATCTACATATTTATCCTAGATATTTCCCACCAAAGCATCAATTCAAACTTGGCGTGATAGGGTTTTCTTCACCAACCATAAGGTATACCATATCAGATCAGTTCTCTTCTCATCTCAAGATTCACACCCTGCATTAGAACAAACAATGCTACAATATTTTATTCTTCCATAAACACGCTTACTATCTCCAGCAAACTGCAACTTGTTTGTAGGCCATACTTTTATTGTTTGTCAACCATGCTCTTTGTCAAACATATTAAATGTATTTGTGGTTACCTTCACCAACTCAGTTCTGCACTTAGACACTCTGCAATGAGCATGATGTTAATGATATGGATCCTTGTCATCTAATCTGTCTTAAGTCACAAACCATCTAGAATCAACTCGTGATATCAATTAATGTCATCCTATTTCAATCCTATTGACACCTACCTTATTCAATACACCGACTACAGTATGTTAGCCACTTGGATCCTATGTGGAATCCTTTGTCGGCATCCAGCTCAGCTAAGTCCATTTTGTCAGTTTAGGATCAATCATCAACCACACTGATTCATCCACTAAGTCTATTTACCAATGATATTACCCCTACCTTCATATCGGTATTATCCTTGAGTAAAAAATGTCATCAATGTGCATCCTAATTAACATGCCTACCAGTGGATTACACTCCTCTTTGCATACTGGTGATCACATTATCCTCTGTTGTATTTTTCTTTCTTATTGGTGGTCATGTTTATTGGTAGAGGTTGCATCTCATGTTTATCGATGACACACCTTATATGTCTACTTGCATACTCCTTCCCACATGCCAGTTGACTATACCGGTTGACATCAATGACAACACAATGCCAACAATGAATGCTCTGAACAAGAGTGTTCTGATAGATCATAGGGGAGCTTAGATGCATGCCTATCTTCTTAGTAGTCTAATCAATATTTTAGAGAATTTGAAGAAGGGTTGGGATGATCACCTATTGTCTCTAAAAATAATATTTGCATATATTTTCAAATTTTGGTAAGTAACTTTGTACACTCATGTATATAAATTTTTGTGGATTCATATCTTTGGAATTTTTGTCAAAGGGGGAGAGAGCGAAGTGAAAAATGATGTATATTATCAAAGGGAGCTTGTTGAGTTTTGGAGATTTTTGAGTTTTGGAATTTTGCAATTTTGAGTGTACAATGTCATTTTTCATAGTGTTACCATCAATGTGAAAGGGGGAGATTGTTAGCAAGAGACACTGTTCCGGTGAAGATTGATGCATGAGAAATGCTTAGAAGTTGTCATTGATGGCAACTCGGTTTATAAACATATCTAGTGTACATAAATTTGATTTATCGGAAGTTATATTATCATTGGGCATAAGTCTAGAAGGTGGATTACAATATCTGACAAAGTATGAGTACATTGTGTAGATCTTAATTTTGGTTGCATTACTTTGGTTGCGATAATGGAGGAAAATGATTTGAGGTTTGAGGCATCTTATTTTGTAATCCCAATATCTAGTGTTGATTCATGAGTGATATTGAAGGTCTGGTAACTGACAATTCAAGAAGATCAGACCTATTTTGGTGTAATGTGTGATGCATAATTTTTGGGATAATTTTGATGATTGGTTTTGAGTTTGAGGTGATTGAGATGACATGTGTAAATCTTATTATCATCTTGTTTAGGACTGCATATGAATTAATGGATTAATTGAGCCAACTTGTTGATACACATTTCATGTTGCGTGCTATGTGGTTTTTGGAAGTCGATATGGAAATTGATCTATTTGGCGGTGTAGATATATAAAATTGATTTGGTTGAGCATTTTGGATGATGAGATGAGTGTGAAAAGATTGTATGAGTGAATATGCAAATTTTGGTGAATGTGATTGAAGGTTTGAGTGCTTTGGTATATGACATAGCAGATAAGTAGATCAGAGGAAGACAACTAGATTGTGCTTAACCATAACTTCTTTTTGGTATGAGTAGATGATATTTTTTAGTTCATTAATTATTTTAATCATTTATAATCATTTGTAAGGTAGTGAGACTTCCTCCGGGTTGTATCCCTCTTTGTATTTGAGGTATGAGCTCTAGGAAGTGTTCCTGAATGTAAGTGCATTCCCCTTATGTACTATTATCATACTCCTTATCAAAGTATAATAAAATTGTGGGTTCAAATCCCACTGTGGTTTTTCCCTTTTTGATTTTCCATGTAAAAATTCTGGTGTTATGGTTTTATGGTTGATTGGTTTATGTTTCTGCACTTTATTTTCATTCTTATAAATCTGGTGGTTTAAGGATCAGTTTAATAAATTTGTGAATTGCAGAACACTGATTCTCCCCCCCTTAGTGTTCATTGATTCCAACACCAAGTTATCCTAGTGAAGTCATATATGAGCAACATAAAATATCTTTCAACAGTCCAACCTTTTGTTCTCATGGGTCCACATAAATTAGTTTGTATCATCTCAAGTGGTCTTGTAGTTGAGTGCTTTCTAGTCTTGAAGGTCACTTTTGTTTTCTTACTAATTTGACATTGTCTACATACAATTTTTGATGGCTTTGTGATAGTAGGCATACCTTTTAAAGCCTTCTTTGAACTAATTTTGAAAGACTGTCAAAGTTCATATTTCCCAACCTTTTATGACATAGCCAAATTTCATCATTTTTACTCATGAGACATTTAGATCCATTCCTTTCCTTGAGGTTGTTAGGTATGTATAAATTTTCATATATTCTATGTGCATCAACTATTATTCTTCCATTTTTCTTGATATCACATCCTTTCTTATGGAATACCACATTGTATCCATTATCACACATTTGACTAACACTGAGAAAATTGTGTTTGACCTCTTCATCATATAAGACATTTTGCATTGTTGTCATTCCATTATCAAAACTAATTGAAATTTTTCCAACTATGGTAGCGCTATCATTTGAGCCAAATCTTACTATTCATTTGCATTTCTATTTTAATGAGATAAATTTACTCTTATCACCTGTCATATGATTTGAGTAGTCGTTGTCAACATACCATGTATCATTTTCATCTTGTGCATGAAACACAACCTGGACAAGAAGATACTTCTCTACAATCTACTCTTCCTTCTTCACCTTCCATTCCCTTATACTTTCATTTTATTTGTATTAAATTTAAATTCCTTTTCTCCTTCTTCATGAGTATTCATTTTTATTTCTTGTTTGGGAGACATAATACCATTTCTACAAAAAACTTATATATTACCAAGGTTGTTACATTTATAACATATTGTTGTGGAATCAGCAAGACGTACAAATATATTCTGACTTATGAAGTATTTCTTCTAATATCAAGTCCACATTCTACTACCTTATGACCAAACTTATTACAAGAGAAATAATAGCCTATAAAAGAGCGATTTAACCTAAACACTTGTTGTTGCCTAGTAGGAGTTGATCTTGTGGATCTTTTAATTTCTTGTTGTTTCCTGGTAGGAGGTGATCTTTTGGATATTCTCTTATTACTAATAAAATCAATAAATCCCTCACTTTCCTTATTTTTCAGATTTCTTTCCAACTATCATATCATCCTTTTCTGTAGTTGGTTGAATCTTCTCTTCACCTTTATTTTTATCTTAAACTTTTAAAAAGACATCAATGATTTTGTCTTTGCATTTTTCTCTTATCTATTATAGTGCTAGAATATTGTCCCTTCTCATAACCTAGTCCAGTCAAGATATTATATTTTCATTGTTTACTAAACATGTTATCCAAAGCTTCAGTACTTTTGTCATACTTCCTTAGACATACTATCTTGGCCTCAAGTAGCTCACATTCCTTTTCTTTAGCGTGCAACATTTTTCTCAAAGCATGTTCTATCTTATTTCCTTCTTCAATTTTAGTTTTGAGACTAATGATTAGTGCATCAAAATCTTCAATCATCTTTTTGTACTTTTGATTCTTTTCTCTTGCAAGGTCTAGTTCATTTAAGGCAAAAATGATTTCTCCTTCCAAATCAGCTTCAACTTCTTATTCATCATTATCAGTCTTTTTAGTTTCAACCTTAGTAATTGCCATGAATAAATGTTCTTCATATCCAGGTTCAATGACATCTTTTGCATCACTTTCAACATTAGAGGTACCACTAACTTCATTGAAATATAGACTCTTTTGGTTCTTTCCTTTCTTATACTTAGTAAATTTGGGTTTATTTTTTATTTTCCTTTTTGTTTCCACATTGGGATGTATAGTTTCCTACTTTATCACATTAAAAAAAATTGTATAGTAGTTTTCCTTTGTACTTACCTGATCCTCTTTTTAATATCCTTACAAATTTTGCCTCTTCTTAGTCAATCTCTGAATCTTCCACCTCAACAACCTTAAATGCAATTTTTTTATTTGATGTATCACCTTTTCTTGTTCTCAAATCATATGTAGAAAGAGATCCAAACAATTCACCCATATAAATTTTATCTAGGTCCTTAGCTTCTTCAATAACAAAGACTTTTGAGTCATACCTTTTAGATAAAGATCTCAACACTTTCTTCACTATCATGGAATCCTTAACTTCTTCATTGAGTCCTCTGATAATCTTGACAACTTCATCCACTCTAAGTAAGTATTTTGCAATTCGTTCTTCTTCCTTCATCTTTAATCCCTCAAACTAAGCTTTACAAATGTATAATTTGTCTTTCTTAACTATGTCATCACCTTCATAGATACTATGGAGTTTGTCCCAAATCTCCTTTGCAGTTTTACAATCACATTACCCTAACAAATTCTAAGTTTAACCGTCCACACAATATGACATTCTTTTCTTTTGTATTGTTCTCATATTCATTCTCATCTAGAGTAGATGGATAATTTGTAGGGGGTGTATACCCAGTCACAACTGACTGCCAAATATCAAATTCAAGAGAGAAAAAGTAATTTCATTATGATCTTCTAGAAAGAAGAGTCTATTCCATTGAACAATGGTGCTTTGTTAGATGAAGCTCCTTCATTACTAGCCATGTGTTCAAGACAAAGATCTTGTTGGAATCCAAGAACACTAAGAGGGGTGGGTGAATCAATGTTCTACTAGTAAATGAATCTCTGAACTTATTGCTTATGAATCAATTAATAGAAAATAAAATTAAAGTTCATAAACTAAACAACACATAAAGAATCAATACCATAGCACCAATATTTATATGTGGAAAACCTTGTAAAGGGAAAAACCACAATGGGGTTGATACCCACAATATCTATATACTTGATCAAGATATACAAATATTACATAAAGGGGATTGCATGTGCAATTAGGCTCACCGCCTAGAGCTCACTGCTCAAAAAAAAGTCTCACTGACTTACACAACATTAGACAATGATTTCATATAGAAACAAACTTATATAATGCATCAGACAATGCTAGATAAGTTTTGGTTAAAGATTTGTAAATCTCATCTGAACCGGTTTACTAATACTCTATTCTACTTTGTTCTGCTACCGATTGGGATTGCGCACATGTAACTATGCACAAAAGATAACACTCATTGACTAGATCACATTCCTTCAATCTCTGACTGATTTGTATCACAAATAACATAACCACTAATATGAAATCCATTTCTAAATGATCTCCCTTAAATACCCTTGTAATTTGTTTAACATGTCGACCTCAAGATGAAAAATAAACTTATCTGCTTTCGGATCACAAAGTATGATATGCATTATCCTGATGATCATATCTGATGTCAGCCTACATGTTACCATAAATTCCACAAGTAATTTTATCGAGGTCCCAAAATACCTTAACTAGGTTCTATACTTAACTGGGTCCCAAATATACATTATCGGTACCAAGACTAACTAGTTAACAAGACTAAAGCAAAGTGTGTGTATACCGGTTGGCCGAATCTATGCACAATGATAAAATAATTAATCCATGTGAGAAATACCATCACCTGAAGATGAGTTTCCATCAATGACAACCCTAAAATGTGATTCACCTTACCGAATGAGTGTGAATTTCCAACAATCTCCCCCTTTGGAATTGATGGCAACACTCATGTGAAAAATGATATCATCTCTGAATCTTCTCCCCCTTACCTATACATCCATGCAATTATATACATCTAGTGTACTCACCCTATGATATACATCCATTTTTCACTATACTCCTCCCCCTTTAACATCAATGAAAAAGTGGGGTGCCCACAAAAAATGTTGTACACATATATACATATTAGTTCCTATACATGTTTCAAGATGTCAGCATATAAAGTCTTCAAAAATGAAAAATATGTGTCCCAACCCTTCTTGAGAGAATCAAGAATTGAGGTGAATCCATTCAAGAGACTAACATGATATTCAATTGCATGGGATTTAGTGGGATCCTCCTGCTGCATGTTAGCTATACACTCTTTTTTGTGAAATAGTAGGTTATCAAGTTAGGGACCAATAAAATTCTTGAGCTCTATTTCTTGCCTTATTGTACTATCCCTTTCCTTCTCTAATCTCAAAATCTGATCCATAACCGTTGAAACTGGACCTTCTAAAGAACTTGTCAAATTTACTTCTGGATTATAAGAGTTTGAAATCTGGAGCAATTGATCTTTACAATCCAAAATTTGCTTGTCTATGTAAGTTGTAAGCTTAGAAAAATCTAGACAAGTCTTGTATAGATTTCATCCTTCTACTTATGCTTCATCAATAGATTGTAAGAAAGTTTGAAGTTTTTCCTTCTCTGATGCAATCATCACCAAAAATTTTTGCTTCCGAGCCTCAACAAATTTGTCTTTAGGCTCAGTTACAAAAATCTTAACTAAAGAATCATATTGCTTAGTGATGTATTCAATTATCTCTTGCAATTAGATGGTTCCAAACTTCAAAAGTATTCTGAATTAATTCTCTATCTTTAGACTCTTCTTGAGCTAATTCCTATGTTGCCTATGCCTGAAGTGATGCAATGGCCAAATTTTCTTTGCCGGTGACATCATATGATAAGGCTTGTCAAAACTGATAGCAAATTATGGCATTTTCCCTTTGGTAAGGATGATGTGTCAATTGCCAAACTGGAAGGGAAGTCTGTCACTATCTGTTTTCCTATGTCAGCTAGTGACTTATCCTCTGTAGCCTTTACCTCATGTACACTAGTGGCTTCACCACTTGGTGCCTCACTTACTATTCGTGCATCATCTAAGACCTTATCCTCTGCACCTTTTTCCTTCTCAACCTTTGTGTCTATGTCCTATACATGGCATTTCAGAGGATTCTGAGCATCCTCACTACCAAAATTGGACTCATTAGCCAGTTGTATAGTAACTAGTGGAGTGCTAACTAGTGGATCTATATTTGCATTCTACTCATCTATTTTTACCAATTCCTTGTCCCTTGGTAATTGTATATTCTTTGACTGAACAAAATTGGGACTTAACTCATACCAAAGACAAAAGAATTCTGACCCACATGTCAATGGTCTCCTTCTAGATCTCTTCAATTTTTTCTAACATCAGGTTATTAATTTGATGTTTAGGATTGAATTTAGTTGAACCTGTCTTATTAAATAAATCTATAATCTTTGGTGGAGTTATTGATGGACATAGATTGACCAATTTTGTTTCCTTTATTTGTCAGTCCAAAGTTTATGCATGTAATTTTCTAACCTCTAAGTTATCATACAATTCCTTGGGGAAATTTTTCTCTAACTCAATCAAAGTTCTACTAAAAGAATCAAGATATAAAACAATTGTCTCCTCTAACTGCTTCTTGTCTTTATCATCAAAATCATCATAGAATGTAAAAATATTATCCAAATTACCATCATTAATAATTTGATCAATAATGTCTTGAGCATCTAACTTCTTCTTACTGGTTCTTCTCTTTGTTTCTGGTTTAGATTGCTCATCAGGCTTAGGCTTCCGCTTATATAAAATTGTAATTTTGGGAGTCTTCCAATTAGTCTACATCTCAAGTTGTTTCTTCTGTTCTTCCTTCTTTTCTCTCACAACCCTTGCAAAAACATCTTTCTTCTTTGGATCTTGTTTGATCTCTTCATTAGATTCAGTCTCCTCAGAAGATATAGTCATGTGTATTTCCTAGACAATTTTTCTTTCCTCTTCACTAATTCCTTTGGCTTGGGACTAGAAGGCTCACCAGATGGTGATTCTGGTTGTTTTGATGACTCTGTTGTAATCAGGATCACATTAGGAGTGGACTGAGTTGCCTTCTTCACTTCTCTCTCATCCTCACTCTTTTGATTCATCTCTTCCTTTCTCTGATCTTCAAGGATTTTAACTTTTTGTTCAATTTTAGCCCTTTCACGACCTTCACTGGTTAATGTTTTAGTTGCAACCCTTGTCATTTTCTTTCTTATGGTGGGTGCAATTTGTTCCTAGTGGACTTTTAAACTCTTCTCCTGACCTATGCCAATTTTTTCTTCTTTCTCATCAACTGAAGGTTTCAATAAATATTGTGCATAAGCATCCAATGTGGCCTCATCCACTTCATATCCCATCGACATGATCCAGACTGTTCTATGTTGGACTACCTCCATCATACATTCATCTTTATTAACTATAAAAAAAATAGTATCTTTATATTTTTCTGCAATTTCCTTTGGAATTCTAACTCTATTTTTTATTTCTTCTTGGAAAGTTTTGAAAAATTCCCATACATGAGCCTTTTGTTGTTTGTCACCTTGCTGATCTAATACTTGAACTATTTGAGTAGCTACTGGTATATCAAAACCCCATTAAATCTTCACATATCCTAGTATCATATTTAGAAAATAAAATGTCAAGCATATGATGAAAGAACCATACCAGAATGTATTCTTCTTATCTTGCTTTATTTTTTGGAGATTGATCATTAACTCCTTCAAAGTCACATTGCATAGGTCATAATGTACATCTTTCTTCACCATCTGATTTGAAATAAGAGTATTGTTTCCAAAGACAGTGTTCAATCGGTTAGACTGATAAACTTTATAACCAATTACCATTGCTGTAAATTTTACATCAATATCTCCAATATCATCAACTTGCATTGATCTACCATTGAAGGTGGTACTGGTGAGTTTGCAGAGTTCTGTGTTAGAAAGTTTTGACCTAGACACTAGCAAACCTCTAACCTTATGAAGGCATGTGATATTATTAATGACTTCCCCAGTGCTTTTATATGGTCGGTCCAACCATATGAATTCCCCATGAATGCGATTGAGAACATACTTGACCCATTCATCTTCGTCAAAATTCAAAAAATCCATGAATTGGGTAAAACCCTTCCTCTGCAAATATGAATATTCTAGCTTCAATTGATTATCAGTGATCTAGTGCTCGATAAATACACGACATTTCATAAATCTTGATTTCCTCAATGTCGCAATGGATATATGCCTTAATGTCTTCAGTGTGAAGAACACCATGGAAAACACTCGAAAATTCTCCCAATGGTTCATCCAAAAGAGATTTAAAAGGATGTTTCTTAAATTTTGGATGAGGATTGTTCTATATTTCCTCTACCAAAGGAGTATCAATATTTTATGATAATGCCATGATAAATATCTAGGATTTCTGCAAAGGGCAAATACCTTAAGGTCTTGCCAGATGATGAAATGCTTCTTGAATGTAGATGTTCACACAAACCACCTTTGCACTCTTGAAATACTCTAGAAATGGCTCTCTAGAATGCTCAATCATTGTGTGAAGAAATGACACAACTTTTTCCCTTTTATCACCATTAACCCTAATTTTCCACTGTCATAAATGCTACTAGAGAATCTGACCGGGTCACATAATCTACATATAGGTTCTTGAAATCATTTGAGTATCCATTCACAATCAGAATGCCCTAACTACATTCTTAATCTAGGGTGTTTGCATGATCATCAATGATTTTCCTACCCCTAAGGTAGAGTGCCTTAGTTACCGATTGAAATTCTTGCTTCCGATATAGGACCTGATGGCTCTACCGATTGATCTCCTAGTGGAGTATCTGACTTCCTAACCCATCTTCTCTCATGTTTCTTTCTGATATCTTCAACCTTTTCCTTTCCTTTCTCATCTGCATTTCCATCAGCTATCAGTGGATTCTTACTTTTGCAATACTTACCAATATGTCCAATCTTGTTGCGTGTATAACAAACAATATTGTTTTTTTGAATTGCTTTGTTGTACCCTTGATTTCCTTGATTTTCTTTTCATCTATATTAGTTAGCCATATGTCCAAATCTACTACATGCATGACATCTGACATTTCCAAGACCAATGAATTATGTATTGTTTTGATTATTTCTATTTCTGTACTGACTTGCTATATGACCATATTTATTGCAAACAAAACATGAACCATTGAATTTGTGAGCATTAGGTTGTCTTACTAGTTATTTCTAGTTCCAATTGTTGGCATGATTATGCTTTTGACCGGATGATTGATCTTGTTGTGCAGTACCAGAGCTTTCTCCTATGTCATATCCAAGACCTCTCTTATCATTAGCATCTCTTTGGCTCTTCAATAGTTCATCAAGTCTTGTAGAGCTAGCTTTGAATTTTTCTTTGTAGTCATTTGCAGTGGCTAAGTCATCTCTCATGACTATGATTTGTCTCTCAAGTTCCTGTTCATTATTTCGGGACTAAATCAACTCAAGTTTCAACATGTCATTCTCATGTATAAGTCTATTGTATTCATCTGATCTATCCTTCAAATCTTGAGCTAGATTTTCTTCATTCTTCTTCATGTCTTAAATCTCCTTGCACATTCTCATGGTTAGGGCTTGCATTTCATTATTTAGGGTAGTATTCTCCTGAGTGATTTTCTGGCATTGATCTTTTAAGGTATCTTCCTGATCACTACTCTAATTTTATAGTTGATCATAGAGTTCCTTCCTCTTAGCTTGAATAGCTGATAGCTTTCCTTGTAATGAAATGATACGTTCTCTGGCTTACCTCAGTTCATTCTTCAATTTATTGTTTTCCACCTACTCATTATCAAGATCCTCAAGGGCAAGTTGAAGCTACTTCAACAAACCAGTTTCCATTTATCCAAGTTTTGGATCTTCCTCAAGTTGTTAAACTTCTTCCATGGAACTAGGCTCTGATACCAATTGTTGGAATCCAAGAACACTGAGAGTGGGGCAAATCAGTATTCTACCAGTAAATGAATCTCTGAACTTATTGCTTATGAACCAATTAACAAAAAATAAAATTGAAGTGTATAAAATAAACAACACATAAAGCAACAATATCATAACACCAATATTTATACATGGAAAACCCTGTAAAGGGAAAAACCATAGTGGGGTTGATACCCATAATATCTTTATACTTGATCAAGGTATACAAATATTACATAGAGGAGATTGCACATACAATCAAGATCATTGCCTAGAGCTCACTGCTCAAACAAAAATCTCACTGACTTACAAAATATTACACAATGATTTCATATAAAAATGAACATATATAATGCATCTGACCATGTTGGATAAGTTTCAGTTAAAGATCTATCAACTTCCTCTAAACTGATTTACTAATATTCTATTTTTCTCTATTCTGCTATTAGTTGGGATTGTGCATGTGTAACTGCACACAAAAGCTAACACTTGTTGACCAGATCGCATACCATCAATCTCTAACTAATTCACATCACAAATCGCATAATCACTAATATGAAATCCATTGCTAAATGATCTCCCTTAAATACCCTTGTAATTTGTTCAACATGTCGGCCTCAAGATGAAAATTAAATTTGTCGGCTTCTAGATCACAAAGTATGATATGGATTATCCCAATGATCATATCTAATGTTAGCCTTGTTGGGATCCAAGAACATTGAGGGGGGCTGAATCAGTGTTCTACGGGTATGATATGATTTTACCCTTTTATAACATGCACATATAAACTAGTAAATGAAGAAACATATAACTTGAAACAAATAAACCATCCACATAAATTAACACCATAACACAAAGAATTTATATGTGGAAAATGTCAAAGACAAAAAACCATGTTGGGATTTATGACCCACAATATCACTTCACTAGCCATATGAAAGATATTACATATAATGGGGGCCTACACATGCAAGAAGGCACACTACCTAGAGCACACTGCTCATCACAAAAGAGACTCACTGACTACAAGCTTCTGTTGAAGTTAAAAAGTAAAAATGAACTCACAAAATGCATTTTCTATGCCAAATAGAGTTTTGGTTATATCTCTACTCTGTACTGGTCCATAAACCCTAAACACTACTACTGGTATGACCATCCCTCCAATAGTGTCTTACAAAACATTTATAGATCATTCCATGTTACAACATGTTAGTGTAGGTTTTCTTATTTTCCTTATGTTAGGGGGTACTTATTTTTCCTACACATATATTATTAAGCTTGCTTAGGTTATTAGGTGTGGTTAATATGAGGACACATGGTGGAATACATTAGCTACATGTGTAACTCTCCACCTCACATGGGTAGTTGAGTTACACACCCTCTTTTGGCTTGTTGTGCTACCTCTCATAACCACTATTTTGTCATTTCCTAAGTGGGTTATGGGGTAGTTGGGTTTCTCACCCTCTTTTGGCCTTATGTGCCACCTCTTATAACTCCTTTTTTGTTTTTATGTAAGGAGGTTATGCCACATGTTTTGACATTTACCAAGTAGGTAAAAACCTCCCACTTTTTATGGGGTAGTAGGTAAAACCTCCCACATTTTATGGAGGTGGGAGTTAATGCACCTCTTGGTTGTATATGTTATTATTTTTCTATATAATAAGCAATATACTCTCACCTTCACTAGTTAAGTGATAGCTCGGTGAGAGTCTTCTCTAAATTCTCTTCTTTATCTCTATTTTTCTCTCATATCAGATTTATCTTCATTCAGCTATTTTGATCTTTGATTATCCGTTGCTTGGAGTTGCATGTGATCTATGACCGACATCAGACCATGCCTTGATTTTTGCTTCTCACAGAATTTAACATGGTATCAGAGCCGTGTTGTCTGGTATAGCTCATTGCTTTTCTGATTTATTTGAGAGATTTGAAATTGTTAGATAGCTAATATTTTTCTTAAAAACCAAGTATGCTCTTCTCCTGCATTTTCGTGTGACCTGGAGAATCAAAACAGTTTAAAGGAAAATAAGCTTCTAGTTAAATCTGGTTTTATATATGTGTTCTTTGAGATCTGGGTGATTGCAACATTTTTGGTAATATTGGAGGCTTCTTTAGCATTTCTAGAGTGTCTAGAAGGCTTGTGAAAATCATAAGTGACTTTTATTTCACCAAATTCAGAGTTTAGAGAACATAGTAAAAAAATCAGAGTGAAATATTTTACTAGAGCTATTTTCATTTCGGCCCTAGTGTTCTAACCTCCGTTTATTTTCAGAAAAAAAGGTTTTTGGGTTTTGTTCCCAGCATCGAAATACTTCTGGGTTTTGGAGGGGTTTTCTAGAAAATTAATAATTTTTGCAAAAATCGAGTTTCAACAAGGCTTAAGCCGTTTTTCTATTAGGGAAATTCAGCAACCTTTCTTAAAAGTTGCATAACTTTTGCCTCGGGTGTCAGTTTTTTGCAAATGAGTACTTGACGGAAAGCTGGAAATGAGCACTCTTCATAATTACAGGTCTTATTGAAATATTCTACCCTTCTTTATTAGATATTGTAGGTTGAATCAGCTGCATATTTTTTTTCCCTTCTATAGATCATATCTTTCTTCTCACAACTCTATTTTACAAAAATGAATATTTGTTGGAAAGGTATTAAGATACATTGAGCAGCTATAAGGCTAATTTTTTTAGATTTTGTGTTAAATTTATATGTATTTAAACTTTCCATTTTGGCCATTAAAGCCTTAGAAAACATTGTAATCTGATAAAAGCCTTGTAAATGCACTAATTATAAAGTGCCAACCTTGTAATATTTGGGGGGGGGGTGATTTAAAAGACTAGTGGAAAGGGGGGGTGTCTCTTGTGTCTTCTTTCTTGCACTCTTCTTGACTCTTTGCAATCTTCTTTTCTACTATCATGGATGCATCTACAGTTCCACTTTTAACACCATATAATTACTTTGAATGGAAATCTAAGATGATAATATATTTGAAAAGACATGGATATCATCATGTTACTATGGGACTTGAAACTGAACCTCAAGATGCTGTAGAAAAGATTAAATGGTTTAATAAATGTGATGAAGCTTTTGGTACATTGTGCATGTTAGTCTCTCCTGACCTTCTTTTTCACATTGAATCTGCTACTACACCAAATGTAGTATGGACTACTTTGGGAAACCTCTTTGGTAAGCAGGATGAACTAAGAGGTCATCAATTGGAGAATGAACTCATAGGGTTGAATCCAACCAATTTTGATACTATATAAGACTTCTTCACTAAACTTAAGTCTATAAGATTACAGTTGGAACAGTGTGGAACTAAGAAAGATGATAAGCAACTGATCTTGAGTATTCTTTCTAAGCTTGGTCCTAACTATTCAGTGTTTGTTTCTACATTCTATGCTACCAAATGTGCCCTAGGTACCACATTCAAAATGCCTTCTTTAGATGACTTTGCTACAGAACTCACTAGGGAGTAGGACAAATTGGTTCAATGGGTACAATAAAGCCCTCTAAGTCACATGCCTTAGTTGTAAATCAAGGCACAAAAGAACAGAAAGGGTCTAGTAAGCAAGATAAGAAACAAAAGAACCAAGGAGAGAAGAAGAAAGATTAGAAATCTGCTACTTCAAAAGCAGACAATGAAACCTTTTCATCAAAAGGTGAACAACCTAAGAAGGAGAAGGTCAAGTGTTCTTATTGTAAGAAGCCTGGTCATGATGAACATAAGTGTTTAAAGAAACAAATTGATCACCTTTCAAATCTTCTTGGAAAGAATAATATCAAGGTTCTTGATTCAGTCAAACAGAGTTCATCAGAAGGATCTTCTAAGGACATAGATAAGAGTAAGGGGAAAGAAAAGGGTAAGGCCCTAGTTGCTATTGCTTCACAACCAAATTCTTGGATAATTGACTCAGGTGCTTCACACCACATGGCTTCTTCAGAAGATGATTTCACATCTTTAGAGCCATGTTCTATGCCTTCCATCCTAATGGGTGATGACACTCCTGTTGAAGTGCATGGGAGAGGGTCTGTTGATGTGGGTGAAGGAACATTTCAAGATGTCCTTTGTGTTCCATCTTTATCAACTAATCTCCTATCTGCTTATCAGATCACTCACACTGGTTCTGGCAAGCGAGTTGAGTTCACACCAAATGCAGTGGTAATCAGCAAAATGCATAATGGGTCTACTGTTGTTGTGGGAAAAGCAGATCATCATTCTAGATTATATCAGTTTTCTCACTTTGTTCCTGACTCTCCTTCGACAGTTTTACTCACTCATGCAGATGAGGTGAGTTGTTTGTGGCATCAATGGTTTGGCCACTTGAACTACCGTTACTTGCAACAACTCAGTCAACAAGAAATGGTTTCAGGGTTGCCTTCTACTTGATTTTCTGATGGAGTTTTCCAGGGGTGCATTCTTGGTAAGCATCCAAAGGAGAAGTACGATAAAGGTAAAGCTTGGAGAGCTACACAACTATTGGAGTTGGTACATAGTGACTTGGCAAGACCATTTCCACAACCATCTTTCAGCAAGGCTAGATATGTCTTGACATTTATTGATGACTTTTCCAGATATACATGGGTTTACTTTCTCAAACAAAAGTCTGAAGTCTTTGAAAAATTTTTAGATTTCAAAGCTTTTGCAGAGAAACAATCTGGGAAGTTCATCAAGATTCTGTGTACAGATAATGGGGGTGAATATGTTAATAATTAGTTTGAACAGTTTTGTGCTTCAGAAGGTATCAACATGTAGCACACAGTTCTATATAGTCCTCAACAAAATGGTGTAGCAGAACAAAAGAATAGGTCCTTGAAGGAGATGGCTAATTGTATGATTCACTCCAAGTCTTTGGCACCTCAGTATTGGGCAGAGGCCATCAACTGTGCGTGTTACATCCAGAACCAAGTTCCTCATAAAGCTGTTAAGGGGGTAACTCCCTTTCAAGCTTGGACTCGTCGAAAACCCATAGTTAAACACTTTAGAGTGTTTGGTTCTCTTGCATGGGCCCACATTCTAGCTGAAAAATGTAAGGCTATGGATCCACAGAGTAAGCCTTGCATATTTGTTGGATATCAAGATGATGCAAAAGGGTATAGGCTTCTCCATCCCACTACTCATGAGTTGTTCATTGAGAGGAGTGTTCATTTTGAGGAGAGTTCTTCTAGTTCTTCTCATACCACTTCTCCATCCACTATCACATTAGAGAAATTGCATTATGATGACAGTTCTTCAGAGGATCTTAATCCTCCTAATCTTGATGAGGAGTCTTCTTCCTCTACTTCAGATGGTGACAGTGATGATGAGGATTCACATTCCTCTCATAGTCATCATTCAGAGGTTGATGATTCTCCCCTAGACTCTCTAGCCTCAGTGCCTCTTTGGGCTCGACAAACATTTGAGTCAGCAGGAGATTGGCTTGGTGATCCATTAGATACTAGAAGAACAAGGTCACAATTTCAGCAAGCTCCACATCTCTTCATTGCTTCAGCTTCTGATCCACAGTCCTTTCGAGAAGCTTCAGGTGTTCCCAAGTGGGATGCTACAATGCAAGAAGAGCTCAATTCCTTGGAAAGGAATCACACATGGGATTTAGTTCCTCTTCCTAAGGGAAGGAAACTTGTTCGATGCAAGTGGATCTATTGAACAAAATTTGTAGTAGATGGGTCGGTTGATAAGTATAAGGCTCGCTTGGTAGCAAAAGGTTTTTCCCAAATTCCAGGGGTTTATTTACTCTGAGACTTTTTCTCTAGTTGCTAAGATGAATTCCATCAGACTTGTTCTTGCTATAGCTATAGCCCATCGTTGGGAAGTTCATCAGATGGATGTGAAGAGTGCATTTCTTCATGGTGACCTTCAGGAGGAAATCTACATGGAGCAACCACAAGGGTTTGTTCAGGATCCTTCACTCGTGTGTTGACTTCGAAAGTCTCTCTATGGCCTCAAACAGGCTCCTCGAGCTTGGTATGCCAAGATGGACTCATTCCTTCTGACAGTTGGTTTCACTCGGTGCCATTCTGATCTGAACGTATACATTCTATAATAGGATGAAACTCTCACATTTATGGTTCTCTATGTTGATGACTTGTTACTCATAGGGAGTCACTCATCCACCATCAAAGCAGTGAAAATTGCTCTACATGATAGATTTTGATGTCAGACTTGGGTCTTCTACATTACTTCTTGGGAATTGAGATCACTCAATCATCTTCAGGAATCTTCCTTGGACAACCCAAGTAAGCACTTGATATGCTCTCCAGATTTCACATGGCTGATTGTAAGCCTGTACCTACTCCATTTTTGTCAGGGGTCAATCTTGAGGCTAAGTGCTCTTCACCCTTGGTTGATTGCACTTTATATCGACAGCTTGTTGGAAGCCTCATTTATTTGACTCATACGAGACCTGACATTTCTTATGCTGTGGGCATGGTCTCTAGACTCATGCAGGAGCCACATGAGTTGCATTGGAAAGAAACTAAGCAGATCCTCCACTACATTTAGGGTACTCACAATTATGGAATTCAGTATGTAGCAGATGTGGATATTGACTTGGTAGGATATACGGATTCAGATTGGGCAGGTGATTCTTAGGATCGCAAGTCTACTTCTGGGTATTGCTTCTCACTTGGTTCTGGTTCAGTTTGTTGGTTGAGCAAGAAGCATTCTGCAATTGCTCTTTCATCGACAGAGGCCGAGTATCGAGGGGCAGTCAATGCCACCACTGAGGCTATTTGGCTTCAAAATATTCTTACTGAGTTTGGTATTCCAGTTAGAAAGCCTACCATCATCTTTTGTGATAATCAGAGTGCTATACAGATCTCAAGAAATCTAGTTCATCATCAGAGGATGAAACACATTGAGATACATATGCACTACATTCGAGAGCTGATTCAAGAAGGCATCATTGATCTTAAGTATTGTTCTACATCGGAGCAAACTATGGACATCTTCACCAAACCTTTCACCGAAAGCAAGTTCCTTCATTTGTGATCTTTGCTTGGGATGCAAAAGGTGTCTACTTTAGGAGGGGCTTCTTAGTCTTTCATTCTTTCTCTCTCTATTTAGGGGGGTCTATTCCTCTTATGGGGGGGCTTCTTCTTTTGGGGGGGATATTTATGTACATGGGTACCTAACATGGCCTCATTTGTCGGGACCCATCTTTTCACCCACCTAAGCTACGCTTAAGGGGGGGTGTTACTGTAGGTTTTTTATTTTCCTTATGTTAGGGGGTATTTATTTTTTCTACACATATATTATTAAGCTTTCTTAGGTTATTAGGTGTGGTTAATATGAGGACACGTGGCAGAATACATTAGCTACATGTGTAACTCTCCACCTCACATGGGTAGTTGAGTTACACACCCTCTTTTGGCTTGTTGTGTCACCTCTCATAACCACTATTTTGTCATTTCCTAAGTGGGTTATGGGGTAGTTGGGTTTCTCACCCTCTTTTGGCCTTATGTGCCACCTCTTATAACTCCTTTTTTGTTTTTATGTAAGGAGGTTATGCCACATGTTTTGACATTTACCAAGTAGGTAAAACCCTCCCACCTTTTATGGGGTAGTAGGTAAAACCTCCCACTTTTTATGGAGGTGGGAGTTAATGCACCTCTTGGTTGTATATGCTATTATTTTTCTATATAATAAGCAATATACTCTCACCTTCACTAGTTAAGTGATAGCTCAGTGAGAGTCTTCTCTAAATTCTCTTCTTTATCTCTATTTTTCTCTCATATCAGATTTATCTTCATTCAGCTATTTTGATCTTCAATCATCCGTTGCTTGGAGTTGCATGTGATCTATGACCGACATCAGATCCTGGCTCGATTCTTGCTTCTCACAGAATTTAACACAACATTCACATACAAATGATCTCTGCATTCCACAATCCTCATCCACAAGTTCTATCCTCAGATTAATTAATGATCTTTCATAATGACCTAACACACTGACCTATATACCCATTATAAACAATATGCTTTATGTCGGCTTACAATACAAAAGGCTATACAATATTGGCCTTATACAATAATTACAAAATGATTTTCTAAATAAATCTTCCTTGATTTCGACTTCCTCGAAGTGTTGGATACCAGTGTTGGTGACGGTACCTATGTAACTCTGGATTCTCCAATGCCAGTATATGACTTTCATCTGATCTTGTTTCCATCAATGACAACAAAATTAATCCAATTAGTGTCAATTGCCTACAATCTCCCCCTTTCACATTGATGCCAACAGTCATGTGAAAAATGGAATCCCCATCAATTCAACCAAAAATGACATGTGCTCCCTATGAGCAATACACTCCTTCTGATATTCTGATATCCTTCCCATATTTTCTTGACATTTTTCTGATAGTTTTCACATATATACAATCCCCCTTTGGCATCAATACCAAAGACTAGTGAAAGAATTGAAAGAATTCAGAACAAAAGAATGAATAAATACTGTATATTTTATCAGATCTTGACTAACTTCAAAATTTGCGGGTAAGCCTTATCTAGCAACTGTAGGTATGTATCCCAACTGGTTTTGAAGGTTTTAGATATGGATGCTAGTCCACTTAGTAAGTGTGCCAGTGTTTCCTTCTTTGATACTTTTGTCAGTGTGAGTTTAGCAATCATGTCCATACACTCTCTCTTGTGTACACCTAATGAATCCAATCTAGGACAAACCAATCCTCTAAGACTTCTTGCTCTCTGAATGATTTTATCTCTCTCCTTCTCAAAATAAAAAATTTGGTTCTCCAAGTAAAAAATTTGTCCATCAATAGATGTTGTTAGTGAGGTTAATCCATCAAAATAATTAGCAATGCTAGCTACCTTATCATGGAATTCCTTTAATCTGCTATCTACATTTGTTGTAAGAATTTCTATGTTACAATAGACCCTATAGATATTTGTACACTCTTTCAAACAATTCTCAATAAGAATGAGTTTAGCTTCAATTTTATTTTTCTCTGTTTCAATGATTTGGTCAAAGGCGGCTCTCTTAGCTATAGTGAAAATTTATAATGCATGTCGGTCTGATATCTTCTGAAGTGATTGAAAATTGTTAGATATGTGCTTTGTTCATGTTTTGAGATTGCCAAGAGGGCTCGCTTCATTTTCAATCTTACAATCAGGGATTAATTTATGCAAGACTGTAACTAATTGATCTATTATTCCCTTATTTACAGATCCCTCCTTTAATATTTTCTGAGTAGCCATCATCATTAACTCAGTGGGACTCATCTCAATGACTGATTTCTTCTCAACTTGAGAAGTGTCAATTGCCAAAACCTTTGTCAAGGAATCAATATTAACTGTCAGTGTAGACTCAGTTCCCATTACTTTTACCTTAACCTCCTTTGCAGTAGTGGCTTTGCCACTTGGTGTAGTATCAATTACTACTAGTGGAGTATTATCCACAATATTCTCAGTATCATGTACATTTCCTTGCTCAAAAATAGTTTTTGTTGGTACAGACTGTACACTTTCCTTTACTGTCGGTTCAGTCTGTATACTTATGGTTACTGCCAGTTTAGTCAAAATTGGAGTTGAACTACCCAAAACACCTTTCCCTTTTGATTTATCTGAAATGGTGGAAGTTGTTGCCTTAACAAAATCTTCATGAGATGTAAGAAAGTTTGGATTCTTTTGGAAGAATTTTGCCCAACCCTCACTGGTCTCATTTATCACCTCATTAACTCTGCCCATTGTCTACCCCAACTATAATGACAATAATAATACCTTTAATTGAAATCTCAATCCGAAGTTTGGACATTCATATGGTAGAGTTTACAATTTTCATGGCTGGTGTTCATTTAGTTGTCAATACAGGAACATAAAACTTGAAATGGGTTTGCAATATATATGCACTAAGCTCCCTAAATGATTATTCTGCACTACTGCAGTGACTAACATTATGTAGAAAGGAAAGGTAGGAATGGAAATCATAAAAAGCTACATGAAAGCTTCACAAAACAATGCTGAAATGATCTAATGAAAATAATAGAAATCACACCATTCTGTCTTGGCTGCAGGAACATTCAACGAATCTATTTCTAGTGGCTACAGGAACAATCCAGTCATGAACTTCTATTGCAACTAAGTAAAAGCTAACTTCAATGATCATAAACACAGGATCACTCACCAAGTGGACCCCCTTGGATGAGTGATATCAAACTCTCAGCAAAGTACTATTAATAGATCAGAATGACATATTCTTATTCATTTCTTCTTGAAAAATGATTACATATTCTAAAAGAGAAAAATTCAGAATGCTTAACAAAAATCTGCTCAATTCCTTTCCATTCTGTCTAACTCTCAGAGAGAAGGAAGAGCTTATTATAAAGAAAAGATAAACTACAATGGACAACTCAAGTTACTCCTAGAAGAAGAGGCGAATAATTGTCATTTGAAGGAGATAACTGAGAGCTTGGTTGCAGGAACTGTGGATCTAAAACCGAACCACAGTCTTTGCACACCAAAGTGATATTTTGTGAATTCAATATGCACCAAAGTTAAACTCCCATGGTGAAGTACAACTACTCCGATTATGCCATACATTGTGCTTGCTTGAATCTCCTTCAGTTTGACCTCCAGTTATCTGAACGTGATTCTCCAATCCTTAGGCGTGAAAGAAAATCATCCACCGTAGCATCAATTATTATCTGCACTAAAACAAAAACAACATACATGGACATGCATATGTATCTTACTTAATTAATACATTCATTAACTCACATATGAAATTATCCTAAATAATCCGCATATCACAGGGACAAATCATTTTGGCATGGCTACAGGAATTAACTGACAAAGTTCAAACATGATTTCTTAAGTTCAGTTTTAAAACATGGATTACATATAGTCAATTCACAATACTTTACTATCACAATGCAACCCAAAAGATACCAAAAACCTAAGAGTCCTAATAAAAACATGTCAAAGCATTGACTTATCATGCCCCCCAACTTTAAGGGTTTGATGCTCCTGCAACAAAAGGAAAATTTCTGATTTTTGCTAAAATTTTGAAATCACCAACAGTGTCCTATCCGGTTCCCTTGGAAGGCAAATTCCAATAAAATCCTTTCATTTTCTCCAACTTGGACCATCTAGCTATTTCCTCTACAACTGCATCATAATTCTGTTCTATTGGTTGGCATGCCAAAAGTGGCCACATAAGGATTAGAGGCTGAAAGATTAATGGCAACAAGTTATTGGATTTCTCCCTGTCTAGCTATATGTATCTGGAGGCTCTTTGTATAGCTGCATGAAAATTCTGTAATGAGTAAGGTTCTCCCAGTTTTAAATGATCTGGTAAATGATTCTAGCATTGAGTTAGCCCTTCTAGTGCGGTTGTCCTGTGGGTTTGAACTAAATTCTCATATGCTTGATAGACTTCCTCTCTCATTGGAAGTACTATCTTACTAACATAATCTCTTATTAGCAACTTTTGCCAATCATAATACAGAACCCTGGGCACTTTTGATTCCCTCCTCAATGGCAATGGACAGTCAAGTTCTAATTTTTCAAACTCCCTAGCTTGTGATCCTATAATCATGTTATTTTGGATCCACGACATTAGAGCTCTGAGATGGATATCCCCAATATACAATAAAGGATTCCATTCTTTGTCTTCGGGTACAACATAGTTATATAAATATAATTCACATAACAAGTTTGATAAGCATGATAGAATTCCTCGGGTGTTTCCAAGGATGGATTAAGGTCCCTAACAATGCGGTTTAGTATGAAATTCAGATACCGCTCTTCAAATGTACTGCATAAATTCTTGGGGGTGCCCTATACTGCATTATCTTAGGAACCATACCATAAATCTCTTCTACCTTAGCTTCCAATTCTTTAATTCTATTATATTTCTTTTCAATCTCTTTTTGCTACTTATTAATTATCCCTTGCAACCTATCCTTCTCTATTTCCCATTGCCTAAAAAATGTTAAAGCAATTGATAAACTAGTTAGGGATGAAGGAGGTCTAATAGGTCCTACCTTAGACCGTGGGATTTCTTCAATAAAATCCTCATTCTGAATTGACATATCTCCCACATTTTCTTCAAGTTGCTATAGAACATCATCAAAAAACTCTTCACATTGCAATTCCACTGAAGCAAGATTTTCTAGCTTATCCATTACAACTTCTTCCTAAATTTCTTCTTGGATTTCTTCCTCTGCAGGGTTTTCTTGAATTTCCTCTTCCATAGGGTTTTCTTGAATTTCCTTCTCTATAGCATCTTTTTCTTCCATTTCTACTGCAATAACCTCTACTGGATTACTTATAGGTTGAGTGTTTTGTGTTCTCCTTCTTGTTCTCCTTACATACACTTTTGAAATAGATGCAGGAGTTTTTGTTTTTGTTCGACACCTCTTGGCTGCAGGAGGATTATGTGCTTCCTGTGGCCGCATAACAAATTCTTCATCTGATTCATCATTTTCCAATTCTTTTCCTTCTCTTTGCAAAATTGGTGAATCTCTTTGAAGAGAGGTAGAGGGTTGTCCTTCGATTGACTTTGCTTCAATATTTCCTTCCATAATAATTGCAGCTCCTTTAGCAACCAGCAAACCCTCATCTTCACCAAAAAGATCTTCTGCAACAATCTCTTCTTGAGCCGACAGATTATTCGCAATAGGGGCTTCATCAACCCTAAATTGCAGAATATCTTCAAACACACCCCACTCCATTTGTGTCTTTCACATGTAATATATTTCATAATATATAGAGCTACCTGAGGCTAATGTGTTGGCAAAGAAACCCTTCTAGTCCCTTGTCTATCCACCATTAAGGGTCTGTTAGTAGAAATTGTGAACTCTACCTTGACACTCCTTGCATCCTTTGATTTTGGAAAGAGTTCTCCTTCCTGCAGCAACCCTGTGACCTCTGCAATTTGCTACTCTGTAGCAATTACCCTCAACCCTTTAACTGTAGCTTCTCCTTCATCAAAGGAACGCATAAATTTCACAGCTATTTTGTCATTGAAATCCTTGATTTTCAAGAAATAATCTAGCCAGCCATGGTTTTGGAAATAATGCACATAGACAACATCCTACAGCAACCTTTCATGGACCGTTGGTTCATGGCGAATTCGATCACCACCAATCTTTTACTCTAATACTTTGGCATCTTCACCAAAATGTTTGACAGTTTCACAAAAACTAAAATCTACATTTCTTAATTTTGGTGGTAGACCTTATTATACACTTGCATGAACTAATAATCATCATAAGTAATGTTAGTTAGGAAATCAATTTGAGATATCAAAAAATTGATAATATCAGCATACCGAGGAGTATGAGCCTGTATGAGAAACAAATGCTCATCTGGAAAAGTGTCATCTATCATTGTAAAATCTTCCTGCAATTGAAGACGTGAAAGATCTTCTACAACAATCTCTTCTTGAGCCAGTGAATTATTCGCAATAGGGGCTTCATCAACCCTAAATTGCAGAATATCCTCAAACACACCCCATTCCATTTGTGAAACATCTCTCAGGGACCATTGTACAAGCAAGTTCACCAGTCCATGATGGCTAACAAAGCGATTTCCATATTTGTTAGTCTCCTTAGCACTTATAGAAATGAGATGATACAAGAAATTTGGGACATTAACTCACTGGTCATGACGTAGATGACTAAGTAACTTGAAATGAGGTGAATGTAGATTTGAATACCATCCTTTTTCCCAATAAGATTTATTATCAATTTTTTGATACCCCAAATTGATTTCCTAACTAACATTACTTATGATGATTATTATTTCACGCGAGTGAATAATAAGGTCTACCACCAAAATTAAGATATGTAGATTTTAGTTTTTGTGAAATTGTCAAACATTTTGGTGAAGTTGTGGAAGTATCAGAGTAAAAGATGGGTGGTGATCTAATTCACCATGAACCAACGGTCCATGAAGGGTTGCTGCAGGATGTTGTCTGTGTGCATTATTTCCAAAATCATAGCTGGCTGGATTATTTCTAACAGGAGGTGGGTTCCCTTGCATTGGAATTGTGGGGGTTATTACAATAGGCAATTCTTCTTCTTGTGGACCAAAAAGGAACTGAAGATTACCTTCTAGAAATTCAGACTCAGGGTGATTCAAATTTTGTGGGACTTGATACAATTGAGCAAAAGGGTTTATATCTAAAAAATTATCTTCTGCATGAGTAGTATGAGTGGGTAGAAATTACCTCTGGCATCTCTTCTTCTATTATGCATGCAGATTCATGAAATTTCAAACAATTAACTAAAAACTAAAATAATCATAAAAGGTTCTTCGCTTGACACCATCCCCAGCAATGGCACCAAAAATGTCTACCCTAACTATAATGACAATAATAATACCTCTAATTGAAATCTCAATCGGAAGTTTGGACATTCATATGGTAGAGTTTACTATTTTCATGGCTGGTGTTCATTTAGCTGTCAATCCAGGAACGTAAAACTTGAAATGGGTCTGCAATATATATGCACTAAGCTCCTTAAATGATTATTCTGCATTACTATAGTGACTAACATTATGAAAAAATATTAATGACAATGCTCTCATGGATTTGGATCTCAATGGGGCTTCCTACACTTGGTCTAACCGAAGAGATGGTGAAGATCTCATCCAGGTAAGACTTGATAGATCCTTTCTCTCTAATGATTGGATTCTTTCTCATAGATGCTCCCTTTTTGTTATTAATAGAATTGGGTTAGATCATTATCCCATCTCTTTTGTTGCTGAGAATTTTAAGAATAATCAGAGATTCCCTTTTCATTTCGAAAAGATGTGGACCTCCCACCCTAATCTTGAAAAATCTATTGCTAACTGGTGGAATCTTGATGTTAATGGAACTGCCATGTATAAAGTTGCCAAAAAACTTGAAAACATCAATACCAACATTAAGACCTGGAACAAGAAGGTCTTTGGTGATATCTTTGATTCAAAGAAAAAATTAAAGGAGGAACTAGACCAGATACAAAATTCAATCCAAAAAGAAGGCTACAAAAAGTATTCCAAAGCCATGGAAGATGAGGTTCTAGTCAATATCCACAACATTATTTCTAGGGAAGAAATCTATTGGAGGCAGAGATCTAGGGCTATATGGTTGAAGGCAGGGGACAGAAACAATAAATTTTTCCACATGACTTCTCTAAAACATAAGGCTGCAAATAGAATCACAAGACTGACTGTTGAAAACAACACTCTGCCTAATAAGGATGAAATCAGGGATGAAGTTGTCAGATTCTTCAAGAAGCTCCTTTCTAGTAACAAGGACATTGATCAAACCCATCAACTCAATTTGGTTAATATTATTCCTAAGGCCATTAACCCTATTCAGAATAAGGCCCTTACTGCCATCCCGTCTGCTGGAGAAATAAAAAAAGTTGTCTTCTCATTTCAAGGGGATAAAGCTCCAGGCACTAAAGGCTTCCCTATGTTTTTCTTCCAAGAGTTTTGGCATATTGTGGGGGAAGACATGGTAAATGCGGTCAAAGAATTTTTTGGATCTAGAAGAATCCTTAAGGAACTTAATTCCACTTTTATAGCCTTAATCCCCAAAGTTGTTAGGGTGGATTCTATGGGAAAATTTAGGCCAATTAGCTTATGCAACTCTTTCTACAAAATTATATCCAAAGTTTGGACCACTAGAATTTTGGCGGTGCTTCCCTTCATCATATCTGAGGAGCAGAAAGGTTTTGTTCTTGGTAGGCAGATTCTGGACTCAATCATTCTTGTTCATGAGAACATTCATTCCCTCAGTGCTGCTAAGAAAGAAGGTTTCTTGATAAAGTTGGATCTGGCAAAGGCTTATGATAGAGTTGAGTGGGATGTTCTCTTTAAAATCATGGGGGCTTTTGGTTTTGATGATAAGGTAATCAAAATAATCAGAGAACTGATCACTACTCCTATGTTTTCTATACTGATTAATGGATCTCCTACAAACTTCTTTAAAATTTCAAGAGGGCTAAGACAAGGAGATCCCATATCTCCTATCCGTTTTACCATATTGGCTGAAAGTATGAGCAGATTGATTCATAAGTTAAAACAAAGCAAAACTATCAAAGGTCTTCAACCTTCCTCCGCTAATGTTTTTTGCACTCATCAACAGTTTGTTGATGACACTATCCTCATGGTTTATTCTTCGGTCAAGGAGGCTGATGCCTTCAAAACAACTCTTAACTCCTATGCTTTGGCTACTGGTCAGCAAGTCAATTGGGACAAATCGGCTATGTACTTCCTCAATACTTCGGTCACAAGACAACAAAAAATTGCTAACATTATTGGATGCAAAGTGGAAATGCTCCCTTCCACCTATCTGGGCCTTCCTTTAGGGTTAGCTCCCCCAAATTCCTTCTGGAATATGCTTATTGATAAAATTAATAAAAGACTTGCTTGATGGAAAGGCTCAATGTTATCTCAGGTCAGGAAAATGTAGCTCCTTCAAGCTACTCTTCAAAATCTCCTTGTTTATGCACTCAGCCTGTTTGGTATTCCAACTAAATTTGCTAAAGCTATGGAAAGAATCTAGAAGAGATTTTTATGGTCAGGAGTGGAAGAAAAAAAGAGAATACCTTTGGTTTCCTAAGACAAAGTGTGTAGACCAAAGAACAAAGGAGGGCTAGGGATTAAAGCTATAAAAACCTTTAACAAAGCTCTTCTTGCTAAACAGTTATGGAGAGCCTATGACACTAAGAAATATTGGAATCAAATTTGGTTTTACAAATACATTCAGAATCAAACTATCCAAGGGATCCTTAACTCTGTAGATATCCCTACTGGATCCTTCATCTGGAATAGTATTACCAAATCCATAAAAGTGGCAAAAGCTGGGGCTGGATGGGTCCTTGGAAAAGGTGATAGAATAAGGTTTTAGGAAGGACCCTGGATGAAGAATGAAGCCCTTTATGATCAAAACAATAGTCAAATTATTGATGAGTGTAAAAGGAGGTTTGGGCTTATGGTATGTGACTATTGGATGAAGGATAAGTGGGTTAGGCTTGATGAGCTCCATTCTAGATTTTCCTCTCTCTAGAAGGAGTTGCTGTCCTTTTCCCCTAACAAAGGCTATGATGATGTCTTCCTCTGGAAAAGTGATCCTAAAGGTGAATTTACGGTTGCTTCTTCTTATAAAAACACCTTCTCTCAAACCAGCAATCCCATTTGGAGTAAAGTTTGGAACAACATTCTAATCCCTAAAGTCAACATTTTCTTTTGGCTTGCTTCTCATAATAGCACCCTTACTCTTGATGATTTAATCCGAAGGGGTTTCAAATTCCCTAATAGATGTGAGCTTTTCTAGAAGGAGGGGGAATCAGTTGATCACCTATTTTTTCACTGCTCCTTTACCTAGAATATTTGGTGGAAAATGTGGGAAAAATGGAAAATTAACTAGGTCATGAACAAGAGCATCAAGGATATCATCTGGCAATGGAATTTTCCAACCAAATTCCAAATCATCAAGAACCTTTGGTCTTTGAATCTCCCCATGATATGCTGGGGCATTTGGAAAGAAAGGAATAATAGGATATTTAGGGAAGTTAAGTGTAATACTCAGGTGGTCTTTGAAAAAATATGCAGGGTTATAAAGGAGAACATAAACATTCCTCACAAGAATAATCAACAATGGTCTACTATAGATATGAATGATATGGAAAAAGATATCCTTACTGAATGGAACCTAATGCATAAGGTGTACAGATCGAAACATAAGAAGAAGAAAGATAACATTATATGGAGGTTTCTTGATTATGATTGGATAAAGGTTAATTTTGATGGGGCGGCTAAAGAGAACCCTAGAAAGGCTGGTGGAGGAGGAGTTATTAGAAATGCTCAAGGAATTTGCATTGCTGCTTTTGCTTCTCCTTTTGGGACCCAAAATAACCATGTGGTTGAAGCTCTGGAAATGCTAAAGAGCCTCCAGTTAGCTCAAGAATTCAAATTCAAAAAAATTTGTCTCGAAGGGGACTCTTCAAACATCATACAAGCCCTCAAAGGTATTAGTTCTGTTTCCTAGAATATTACCAATTTAATTAAAAATGTTAAAGATATTTTAAATAACTATGTTAGCATTAGTATAACTCATACCTTTAGAGAGGGCAATAAGTATGCGGATATCCTAGCTAATGAATGGGTCAATTTGGAGAAGGATGTCAAATACATTGGAGAAACTCACATCAAACAGGAGACTAAAGAGCAATTATACTTTGATCACATCAATGGATCAAGTTAATCTCATGATTTATTTCTAGGGAATGAGTTCCAAGGATAAATTTTGGGGGTGGATTAACTATCAGATTATGAGTGTTTCTCGGCATCATAACCAAGATCATATGTGTGCGAAAGATTATAGTAATAATAGCTGGGTTTGTGTGGACATGAGCAGAAACTTCAAAACTATGAAAGAGTCTTTACACAGGGAATCCAGAAATAACAAGTTTTCAGAGTTTTATCCATGGATTGAGAACTACAATAGAGGGTATCTTTACTTGGAGATCAGAATGGGTGGTAACCTAAATTGGAACGAGCCTCAAGGTTGCGAGAATTGGAAGAGAGAAAGAAAGGTTTGGAGAAGGCTCCATAGACACGGCTTCACTGATTATATGGAAAAGCTTCATGGAAGCAGAAACTCTGTGTCTTACAGTTTCGCTAAAAGCTAGAGTAACAATAGAGCCACCCTATTTGGGGAGATTTGGCAAATCAATGAAATCTTGATTGCAGAGGTCACGAGACTCAAGATGGAGGGGACTAAATTCTAGAGGGATTGGAAGTATGCTACTGAGGCTTTCAAAAATTTCTTGAAGATGGAGGATGAGACGGGCAACCTTACGAAGAAGGACAACATATCCTACTACACCCCCCAGCAGGTAAAGCCTTTTTGGCAAAAAGTTCTTAGGGCTTTAATGAAATATTTGATTGTGGATGACAGATTTACAAAAATTTATAACTATCATTTCACTATCCTGAACCATTTCCGTCATGGGGCTAAAATATCCTTGCCCTTCTATTTAGCATCCTCTCTAAATGAGAGCCTTGCCGACTATGCTAAAAAGCCTAATTCATATCCTTTAACTCACCAAGGACTTATTCTGCTTATATATGAACATATTAAGGATAAGGCTAGGGAAACCAAGGATGATCCTTTGATCATCAACACTCATATATCTGATAAATGCAAAGACTCTGATTCAAATGGGGATCAGCCCAACACCCCTACCCATAAAAAAAGGAAAGTAGAAATAGAGCATGAAGAAAAGGAGGTGCATTGTGATGAAGAAGAGGGAAAGGATAAGGACATTGATACTGAAATGGAGCCAAACAAGGATGAGAACTATTGTGAAGGGGAGGAAGGGGGTAATTCTAAGAACCCTCACTCTAACCCTAAGGGTTCAGAAAGAAAGAATGAGGCTTTGAATCCTAAGGAGGGTGACAACCCTAATACTGAGGAGACTAAATAGAGTAAGGACTCTACGGATACCATCCTAGACACCACCCGCAACTACACCCTTGAATTCTTCAATTTCCAGAAATGGGTTGTTGAAAACATCACTAGTATACAGGGTAAGCAAAGGGAGCTAGAAGATAAGGTCAATAAGCTGATTAAGATGTCTGACTCTGGGAAATAGAATGAGGATATAGAAAACAGTGAAGTGGAGGAGGAAATGGAGATGGTGGACTGGCTGGAGAAAGATCTGATAAAAGGTGACCTGAAACATTTGGAGGACATTATTAAAACTATGAAAGAACAGGTGGAGGAGGACAAAGACAACGTCAACACCCAGATTGCCTATAATGAGAAAGCATTGAAAAGCCTTATGAACCACAACCTCTAGGTCCTTAAAGTTTCTTCCCAGAATATGAATGTGCTGGTGGATCATCTGGAAAAGAAATACTAGGAGAAGAAACTGGTAATTATAGAAGATGCTCCAACTTCCAGCCCAACCCACCAGAACCCTAGGCACAGAACTACGCAGACTACTGCTAAGAAGGACACAAAAATGAAAGAGAGTTAGATTAGACAAGAAAACAATGACCTGAGGGAAGTGGCCAAGGCAATGATGCTCTTGGTACAAAATGCAGAGGAAACTATGAAGAGTTTTTAATTTTCTTGTAATGCTAGGCTTGGGGTCAATTTCTTGCTGGCCTCTTGCTATCCTTTTCTTTGTTGCTGGTTTTTTTGTTGGTCTTTTGCAGCTGTCTTGTTTTGTTTCTTTCTTGAATATCTTTTGAATGTAATTGGGTTTCGGGTCCCTTAAAACCTATTTTTACTTAATCAAAAACATTATGTAGAAAGGAAAGGCAAGAATGGAAATCATAAAAGGCTACATGAAAGCTTCACAAAACAATGCTGAAATGATCTAATGAAAATAAAAGAAATCACACCATTCTGTCTTGGCTGCAGGAACAGTCAACAGATCTATTTCTAGTGGCTGCATGAACAATCCAGTCATGAACTTCTACTGCAACTAAGTAAAAACTAACTTCAATGATCATAAACAAAAGATCACTCACCAAGTGGGCCCCCTTGTATGAGTGATATCAAACTCTCAGCAAAGTACTATTAATAGATCAGAACAACATATTCTTATTCATTTCTTCCTGAAAATGATTACATATTCTAAAAGAGAAAAATTCAGAATGCTTAACAAAACTCTGCTCAATTCCTTTCCATTATGTCTAACTCTCAAAAAGAAGGAAGAGCTTATTATAAAGAAAAGGTCAACTACAATTGACAACTCAAGTTATGCCCAGAAGAAGAGGCGGATAATTGTTAGATGAAGGAGATAACTGAGAGCTTGGCTGCAGGAACCATGGATCTAAAACCGAACCATAGTCTTTGCACGCCAAAGAAATATTTTGTGAATTCAATATGCACAAGAGTTAAACTTCCATGGTGAAGTACAACTTCTCTAATTATGCCATACATTGCACTTTCTTGAATCTCCTTCAGTTTGACCTCCAGTTATCTGAACGTGATTCTCCAGTCCTTAGGCGTGAAAGAAAATCATCCACCGTAGCATCAATTATTATTTGCACTAAAACAAAAACAACATACAAGGACATGCATATGTATCTTACTTAATTAATACATTCATTAACTCACAGATGACATTATCCTAAATAATTCGCATATCACAGGGACAAATCATTTGGCTGCAGGAATTTACTGACAAAGCTCAAACATGATTTCTTAAGTTCAGTTTTAAAACACGGATTACATATAGTCAATTCACAATACTTTACTATCACAATGCAATCCAAAAGATACCAAAAACCTAAGAGTCTTGATAAAAAACATGTCAAAGCATTGACTTATCACCCATTATTAGGCTTATTTTTTGGGGTTTACTATTGAAACTGTCCTATTAGCAACATCTATACACCTCTTCATTTCATCATTACTAATAGCACCTCATAAAGTCAAAAGTTCTGCCTCTTTGATCTCCCTATCCCTCTTGACTGCATCAAGTCTTCTATCATCTAGTTTATTATACAATGATAGAGATAATTCTTTCAAAATTTCTACTAAGGCTTTCTTATAAATATCTGTATGCAACACAATTGCCTCTTCTATCTCATTTTGCTCAGTTTCTTCTAAACTCTCATAATACATAGATACATTTTCCTAAATTCCATCCTTTGAAATTTCATTAATTAATTCAACATAGGTCATTTTGGTCTTATTGGACTCAGTATCATCACTCTTCTTCTTTTTGTTAGGGGTTGCCATAGTAGATGTAACTTGTTTTCTCTTCTGTATGGGCTTCCTTGTTGGAGGTGGGGTGCAGTAGGTTTAGATGCCTTTCTTACAAGTTTCCTCCTTAGCTCCACCTTCTTCTACTCTACTGGTGGTTGATCTACTTTCTTCCTTTGCACCCTCATGAAAGCTAGAGGTTCATTGTCCTCTGGATCAGAATTAGAAGTGATGGTAGAGATGTAAGCTTCAAGCTTCTTCACTTCTAGATTACTAGCCACTATTGGTTCTCCTATCGGTTTGGATCCAGAACCCATTTTAGTATCTATTCTGTGAATAACATTTTACCCAAATGTAGACATATTTTCTATTTTCTTCTCCCTTCTCTTCCTATTGAAGCCGGTTTTGACTTCAAAGGCCTTCTCTTTTGTAGTGCCAAAATGTTTAGTTTTGTCATCCAATGGGGCATATAGTAGCATTTTTGCATAGAGGTCCAGAATGTTATCATCCACCTCATATCCAAGCTTTGTGATCCATATGGTCCTTGGTTCTACCTCCTCCATGAGGGTTTCATCGGTCTTCACCATGAAACAGATATCAGTGGAGTACTTCTCCACGATGTTCTTTGATAATATCTCCCTCTGCCTCATATTTTCTTGAAATATTTTAAAGTAACCCCAAAGTTTCTCATCTCTTCTGGTACCAAGACCGGTAATTTCTTCCTTGATTTGCATACCTATTGGTATGTCATGAGTCCAATGCTTCTTCCCTAGACTAGGTAGCTCATTCAGGAAGTAAAGCATTAAACAAACAATCAAATTTCCATATCTAAAGGTTCCTTTCTTAACTCCCTTAATTTTTCCCAGATTTAACATCAACTCACTGCTCAACCATTCACACAAGTCATATTTACCATTATTCCTCAGCATCTGATAAGAAGCATAGATGCATGCACTAGCAACATAATTCAATCGACTAGATTGAGTTACTTTATAACCTATTATCATGCTTGCAAACTTCACATCAGTGTCAGTGATTGTGTTGATCCTTATTGATCTGCTATCATGGGTTGCACCGATGAGTTTCTCAACCTCTGTGTTGGAAATTTTCTTGTTAGGTTCTTGTCCAACTTTGGGTAAGCCAGTGACTGCTTGAATAGACTCCTTGGTGATCATGTAAGGCCGATCTAGACAGATGAACTCATTATGAACCTTGCTCAAAATGTATCTGATGATCTCATCTTTGAATTTCGGTATGTATAGAATACCAATTAACCCTACATCCTCAATAGCTTTGTATTCTAGCTTGATGGTTTTGGAGTTTCCCAATATCACCTATTGATACATGCCTTTGATCTCCTCTGTGCCTAGATCCTCCAAGGTGTAGTGAATGTATGCCCTCACATCTACAACATACATCATGCCATCAAGAACCCTAGAAAATGCTCCCGTAGAGTCTTCCTTCTTAGCTATCAGGGGAACCTCCTTGAATATGGGTCTCATCCTATCCTTAACTTCAACAAATGGTTGGATTTGCAATAAAAGTAGGAACTGAAGGTCAAGATGCCATTTTCAAGAATACCTGAAAGTGAACACTGGTTGATTATTTCTTAGATAATTTCTATAAATCCTTTTAGAATGCCTTTTCTTGCTCTTAATTTGTCTAAAATTTGCCTTTGCTTCGCTCTGAATGCTTGATTGTTGGGTGAGTGAAAATGAATCCACTTTCCCCTTTTATCAGCAAAAAAAAAGCCTTAATCTTTCACTATCATAAATGCTTTGTGATCTACCCTACCGGATGTCGGTTTCATAGTCTTATGTTGGGTGAACCTTCAACAATGATGAAATCTACTCTCCAAATCTCTTCCAGATCTCCTCCAAGGAATTTTCAAGATTTTCCATGAGTTTTCCAACCCCTAAGGTTTATGCCTCAGTTACCGGTGGAATTTCCTATTGGTGGAGGAATGCCCTGTTCTACTGGTGGAGTTACCAGTGTAGATCCATCTCCACTTGGTTCTTTAGATTTTCTAACCCATCTCTTGGTGTGATCTTGTTGTATTTCATCTATGTTTTTCTTTCCTTTCTCATTTGCTTGATTATTTCTAATCGGTTGAGTCTTTCTTCTGTAATACTTAGAAATATGATCTATTTTGTTGCATGCATAATATGTAACATTGTTCTTTTGAATTGCTTTGACATATCTGGTGTCATTCCTTGACCTACAATGATTAGCCAAATGTCCAAACTTTCCACATGCATAACATTTAACATTCATTCTATAATCTTCTGACTTATGACCATACTTCTCACAATTTGTGCATTGACCAGGAATAAAATTGTAGTTTTGATTTTCTCTATTTCTACATTGTTTAGCCATATGCCCAAATTTATTGCAAAAAAATATCTACAATTGAATTTATAAACATTATATCACCTTACCAGTTTCCTCTGTTCTAATGAGTTATGCACACCAGTTGTTTGATATGCATTACCAGAGCTCTCACCTTGTACAAATCCAAGTCCTCTAGAATCATCACTTTGCCTTTATCCTTTCAACAAGTCATCCAATTGTGCAACACTGATCCTAAACTTTTCTTTGTATTCACTTGGAGTAGTCAAACCATCTCTCAAAGTTATTACTTGTCTTTCAAGTTGTTCATTATTCTATGATTGTACCAAACTAGTTTTCAACATATAATTCTCATGAGCCAATCTGTCACATTCTTCATATTTATTCTTTAGAGATACAACAAGATTTTCTTCTTTCTTCTTTATGTCCTCAATATCCTTAGACATCCTCATAGTCAGGTCTTGCATTTCATTTTGCATGAGCATGTTTGCTTGACTTAGTTTCTGACATTGTTCCTTGAGTGCATTTTTCTCTTCATCATCTTGGTTTTGCAAAAGTTCCTTCCTTCTAGTTTGAGATGATTATAACCTTTCTTGAAGGACAAGAATGAATTCATTTGCAGAATTCAATTCATCTTGCAATTTCAAGTTCTACACTCTTTTAACATCATAATCCTTAAGAGCCATCTCAAGTTGCTTCTCCATATCCATGTCTAAAGATTATGGTTTCAAGATCTTCCTCAAGCTATTAAACTTCCTCCGAGGTACCAAGCTCTGATACCAATTGTTGGGATCCAAGAACACTGAGAGGGGGGGGGTGAATTAGTGTTCTGCTGGTATGAAAATATTTTACCCTTTTATAACATGCACATATAAATTGGTAAATGAAGAAACATATAACTTGAAACAAATAAACCATCCACATAAATTAACACCATAACACACAAAATTTATATGTGGAAAACCTCAAAGAGAAAAAACCATGGTGGGATTTGTGACCCACAATATCAGTTCACTAGCCATATGAAAGATATTACATATAATGGGGGCCTGGACATGCAGGAAGGCACATTATCTAGAGCACACTGCACATCACAAAAGACTCTCACTAACTACAATCTTTTGCTAAAGTAAAACAGTAAAAATGAAATCACAAAATGCATCTACTATGCCAAATAGAGTTCTGGTTATAGCTCTCCTCTGTATCAGTTCATAAATCCTGAACACTACTACCAGTATCACCTTCCCTCCAAGAATGTCTTAAAAAATATTTATAGATTATTGCATGATACAACATTCACATACAAATGATCTTCACATTCCACAATCCTCATCCACAAGCTATGTCCTCACATTAATTAATGATCTTTCATAATGACCTAACACACTGACCTATATACCCATTACAAACAATATGTCTTATGTCAGCTTACAATACAAAAAGGATATACAATGTTAGTCTTATACAATAATTACAAAATGATTTTTTAAATAAATCTTCCTTGATGTTGGCTTTCTTGAAGTGTTAGATACTGGTGTCGGTGCCTGCGTAACCCTGGATACTCCAATGCCAGTGTCTACCAGTAAATTCCTCCTAATGTCAGTATATGACTTCCATTTGATCTTGTTGCCATCAATGACAATAAAATGAATCCAATGAGTGTCAATTTCCAATAGGCATACACATTACCATAAATTCCACAAGTGATTTTACCAGGGTCCTAAAATATGTTAACCGGGTTCCAAATATATGTTACCAGTACCAAGACTAACCAATTAACAAGAATAAAGAAAAGTGTGTGTATACCAGTTGGCCCAATCTATGTAGAATGATAAGACAATTAATCCAAATGAGAAATACCAACACCTTAAGATGAGTTGCCATCAATGATAACCCTAAAATGTGATTCACCTTAGCAGATGAGTGTCAATTGCCAACAAATCTATCTTGAGCAATTAATCTTGTACCAAGGAACCTTTCTCTATACCAATTGTTGAACACACAAATACAATGAGAAGGGCACAAGTTGAATTAGTGTATGCTTTAGCAATACTAAAAACACTTTTCAGTTATCACAAGAAACTAACCATATAATGAAGAATAACATGAAGATCAGTAATGCATCACACAACACCAAGATATACGTCAAAAACCCAAAATGAGAGAAACCACAATGATAAAATTCTTCTTGGAGATACTATCCAAATCCAATCTCACAAATGTATCAATTGATTATAATTAATTTGAAGGCAGGAATCTTTCGGAGAAACCAATCCCCCAAATTTTATGCACACCAATCCAATGGAGCACCAACCCCTACAATTTACTTCAGAATTTGGGACACCAATACCTTTACAATCCCTTGATTTGAAGGCACCAATCTTCAATTGACACCAATCCCCTACACTAACATACAGGACTACAATCTTGATGTAGTACAATAAAAATGAATAAATATGAACCTCTATAGTTCTTCTCTACCTCTTTAGAAGTTTGGTTCACTCTTTTTTAGCTTTTTTTTCATGCCTCGCTCTATTTTGGCCGCCCCATCCATAGCTTTCTTTGACAGTTTCAAAGGGTTCCATGTTCGCCATGTGGTAGGTGGCCATTGCCTCGCAGCTAACATTCTATGACATGATAACGTATGATTTGGTGGCTCAACACTTAGTCATTCTTCACATTTAGCAAGAAGACCACCATGTAGAATCCCCATTGTCTATCCTGTCACTGTATGGAGTGACACATCTTTCTTCCATGCCAATGACTATACCTACCACATGGAGACAAGTCAATAGTTTGTACTACCAGATCATTCATACAAAACCAATCAATAGTTGACATGTCATCAAATCTGTACGGTTATACATGGGGTGCAACGAATAGATGACGATCATACATCTGTCAAATTTAACCCCTTATTTTGCTGACATCATCATTTTTCAAAAGTTTTCAGCCCCTCTCTATTGAGCAGTTTTGATTTTTGGCCTTACTTTGAAGGCCCATATCTTGCTCATTTTGGCTCCTTTTTGAGTGCAAGTTTTTTTTGATTAGGGATAATTTTTCGTGTACTTTCATGTGGGGGTATTATTTTCTAATTTGGGTGGATATATTTTTTAGAAAATTTAGTTTTTGGTGATTATACTTATCCAATCCCCCTTTCTGCAACTTTTGAGACTCTGTTTGCGCTCATACGAACTCCTTTTCAAGTGTCATTTTTTTTTTAAGTGCATGATTTTTCATCTACTTTCATAATTTGCTATTGGTTTATAGTGATTTTGAGTAGAAATTATACTTTTAGTATATGGTATTTTTTGGCCAATTTGGCACTTGTATTGCATAGATCTACACATTTGGTCTTTTACATTGTAGTTCTAAGCCGATTGGGGCAAGTTATAAAACAAATTAGAAGTCCAACTTTCCATTGTTTGCAAGTGGCCTATTGTACATGCACTACATATAAAGTGCCAAAATCATCAGTTTGGGGAGGGTACTTTGATTGAGTGAATTTGGGGGGGGTGTCTCTTGTTCTCTTGTGCTCTTGTTTTCTTTCATTTTTCTGCTATGGGTTCTCCTAAGTTTCCTCTCTTAACTCTACATAATTATGCTACTCAAAAAATTGATGCATGGAGTAAACTAATGGAAAAAGGATTGCACATTACATTGATGGAACTATTGTTGCTCCCATTGATCCTAATGCACATGGATTGGATTACTAAGAATATCATGACAATTGGTACCTTAAGAAATTATGTATCAAAGGATCTCATCTATCATACTGAAAATTGTACTACAATTAAGGTTACTTGGCAAAAGTTTCAAGACTTGTATGGTGAAGTTGATGAGATTAGGGGATATCAAATTGAAAGTGATCTCACCATGTTAGATCCCAAGAACTTTGATACAATACAAGATTATGTCACTAAGGTAAATGAGTTAAGGGCACAACTCAAAGATTGTGGCATTGATAAAAAGGATACTCAATTGATTTACAATTTTTTGGGCAAACTTCCACAAGAATATACAACATTTGTTTTTAGTTTTCAGACTCATAAGATGACAATGGGTTCAAGCTTCAAAATGTCTACATTTGATCTTTTCATAGATATGTTGATGATGGAACAAACTAAGTTGATAATCATGGGCATTCTTAAGACTTCTAAGTCTCAAGCATATGTGGCAGCTAAAGGGAATAAAGGAAATCAAGGAAAGGACAACTCCAACAAGAAGAAAGGGGAATCAAAGCCTAAGAACAAAGCACCACGTTCTCCACAACAAGGGGATTCATCCTATTCTAAGAAGGAGAATTCACCAAAGAAGGAGAGACCAACTTGTGCCTATTGTAAAAAGCTTGGTCATGAGGAGCGTCATTGCCATTCTAAGAAGATTGATGAGCTCATAGATATCCTCAAAAAGAACAACATTGATTTTCCTATAGCCTACAAGAAGGAGGATTAATCCCCTTCCACTTCCTCACAATAAAAGGGGAAAGGACAAGCATTTATGGTAGCAACAAGTGGGAAGAAGCACTCTTTTGGGACAAGAAAAGGACAAGCTCTTTGTGCTACTACAAGTCATGATTTAGGGAGATGGCTTCTAGAGTTAGGGGATTCTCATCATATGGCATCTTCATAGTGTATGTTCTCTTCATTTTAGCCCTGCACCATGCCATAAATTTTGATGGGAAATCATATATACATGGATGTGATTGGGAAAGGATCTATTTCCATTTGGTATAACTCATTCAATGATGTGTTGTGTGTATCCCATTTTACAAACAATTTTATTTCCATCTATAAAATCACACATGGGGCAACAAAGAAAATTGTGGAGTTCATACCTGAGTCAGTTATCATTAGAGACTTGGAGAGTAGAGATATTATTGCAACTAGGGTGGTGGAACATGCATCTCAGTTATATTCCTTTTCAGATTTTGTTCCTATTGATGAGGATGATTTTACATATGATGATCACATTTCTTGTGATGATTCATATTTTGAGGAGAGCTTTGGGTACTTGAACTTAGGGATTCTCACATGTGACCTCATTCTTGAGCCTTGGATTTCATCTCCTCCTCTTGATATCACATCACCTATGATAGCTGATGATGTAGATGATGTGATAGTTTTGTCTTCTTTTGATTTAGTACAACAGGATATATCTTGTCTTCGAGCTTCAGTTCATTTCGATGACTACTTGATAGACATTGTAGATTTGGGAGACATCGCTGATGGAATATATCTTCTCTTTGATGAAGATGATTCTTCTTCAATTCTTGTGAGGGAACACTTTGACCCTCTTGTTCATTCTCTACAAGATCATAATTTCAAGGTTGACATGATTGTGGGTTCTCATGTACTTTAGTTGGAGGAGGTCTTTTTATCCTTAGAGGAGACATATGAGTCTTTGGATCATGTTCTACATTCATCTCCACTAGATCTTGGAGTGCCTTTTTCAGCAGTGTGGATCAATACACAACCTTTGGAGGGGGTAACTTTCAACATCAACATGGTGACACTTGAGAATTTTTTAGAGACTTCATACATCATGAGTTGTTCTCCTACATCTTCCCTTAATGATTGGGGAGACTTCATGGATACACCTTTGGTTTTGTTTCTTCCTAAGGGGAGGAAAATTTTTCGATGTTCATGGAGAAATTTCTTCATTCATTTTCGAGCTTCTACCATTGGTGTAGATTCTACATTGAGGGGGGGCTACTTGGTCTCTCTTCTTTTCTCATATGGGGGGGAATTTTTCCTCACATGGGGTTTTGTCCTTCACATACTTCTTTGAAAACTCTTTGTATAGTTTTCATTTCTCTTTTTTTTGGGGGGGGGTGGGGGAGTTTCCCATTGGGCTTTTCTCTCTTTTTCTGCTTTATGGGAGATTGCATTTGCATTTGTACATGTGTACCTAACATGGCCTTGTAGTAGGAACCCATCTTGCATTGCTTAGTTGCATTGTAAACTTAAGTGCATTCCCCTAAGTTGCACTTAAGGGGGAGTGTTGGTGTAATTATTTATTCATCTTGGATATAATTACACTTTACTTAAGTTTACCTAGGTACATGCATAACATTGTAGTTTTCATATGAGACACTTAGGGAGATGTGCTTAGATTGGGAGTGTGTGTAGGAGACTTTCCACCTTTTATGGTGTGATCTTATTGTTGCTTTATCATATCCACTTATTGTGGGATGATAATTCCACTTTCGGTGGGTGATCCACCTCATGTGGAATATTTTACTATTTATCCCACCTACCCTCACCTACCCTTGCATCTCATTGAGCCACGTGTTGTCATTGTGTGCTCTCTTGTCTCTTAGCCTCACCTTTATAAGCAGGCTCATATTTCATTTCTTGTATTGATCCAATTGATCTCTTTTGCATCTTGATTAGAATACAGTTTATTCCCATCAAATATTTTATCTCTCTTGTCATTGTGCTCTCTATTGGTCTCTTTGATCTTGGTTGCTTCAAGCATAATCTCATAGAGTCTTATGGCTATTGAGTTACCTCTGAGTCTCTGATTAGCGGTACTCTTGCGAAGAGCTTGCACTACAAGTATACTGTAATCTGTTACTGATTGTGGAATAATATGTTGAGCTAATTTTGGCATGTGGGGTTTTCCTCCCAAAAGGGTTTTCCCCATGTAAATAATTGTGTTATGGTATGCATGTAATTGTGTCTATTTTTATGAAGTTTTTGGTAACTTTTGTAATGATCTATAAAAAAATTTGTGTTACCTTCCTCTCAAGTTTAGTCTAGGAAGTTTTTTTCACTACTTAACTTCCTTATAGATGGAATGATGGAGGATTCATTGGATTGAGTTTGGATGATAGTGGGAGTAGGTGATCAAGATTTTGGTTGGACAATCACAATGGATGGGATGTTTTTGATGGTGTTAGCAAGTGGGAGAAGAATGATAGGTGTGGAAGTTGGAAGTGAAGTTGGTGGATTGAGATAAGATGGGGTGGATGAAGATGAACTAAGGTAGGATGAAGTGGATGGTGGTGGAGTCAGGTAGGATGAAATGGATTGTGGGGTGAGATAGGATGAAGTGGATGGTGAGGGATTGAGGTAGGATGGGGGATTGTTATGGGTGGAACTTGCTAATTGATGAATGATAGTCACAATAATGGATGAAGGTGATTCATGTAGATAATTCAATCATGGTTGTGAAACAACAGGTTGTGATATCACTTGAGCTTTTTATTGGAGGAAACTGATAAACTGTGGCACTGATTGGATGAGTGGGGGCATAGATGATAATGGTATTGTGTAATTCATGCCCCTAGTCATAGCATGTATAATAAATGATGGTGGATTAGAATTAGATGGAGGATTGAGGTAGGATGTCATATTAGGATTAGATGGAGGAGTTAGGTATGATGGAGGATTTAGGTAGGATGGTGCATTGGGATTGGGTGGAGGATTTAAGTAGGATAGAGGATTAAGATTAGATGGAGGAGTTAGGTACGATAGAGGATTAGAATTGGATGGAGAAGTGAGGTAGGATTGGGTATTAGGATTGGATGGGGGATTAGGATTAGATGGAGGATTGAGGTAGGATGGAGGATTAGGATTGGATGGAGGTGTGAGATAGGATGGACGCTTAAGATTAGATGGAGGAGTGAGATATGATGGGGGATTAGGATTATGGATTGTGTAATATATTTAGGGATAATGAGATGGTGGATTTGGATTATGGATGTAAGTGGTAGTGTTGTGAGGAACATATGGGGGTTGAGATAGGACCATGGGAGAAGATGGAGGTATAGATGTTGCATATGAGGGATACATGCAAGTGATATATGAGGGAGCTATGGAGGAAGACATGATGGATTTCTCTTGTCAAAGGTGTGATAAGGATTATGAGTGGATGCACATGGAGGAATGGTAGAGTAGCTAGGATGAAAAATTGGATTTTGGTATCTGACACTTGGTGCAAGCTTGTTAAGGATGAGGACATCAAGATTTTCAATTTCATATTCATCTTGATCAGCCATACCCTCATCATCATCAGAATGGGATTCAATAGAGGAAAATGAAGGATGACCAAACTCATTATAATAAAATTGTGACATGATGATTAGTTGATGAGTTGGAGAGATGTAAGATTGAAAAAGGACAACAACCCAAAACTCAAAATAGGATGAATAACAAGCTCAAACTAGGATGGGGATTGACTTTGAGGAAATTAGAAAGAGGATGAAGTTTGATGTTCAATCTTTGACCTAGAAAGAAGGCAATGATGACACAAATTGGGAGATGAGATGATGATGGATGATAGTGATGACACAAGATTGAAAGGATGATCAAGATTTGATTAGTGACTAGGAGGATCAAATACAATGAGATAAACCACACATTGGATAGATGATAATAACAACATCAGATTTGAAATGATTAAAACCAAGGTTATGACTAGGAACAAAGATGATAAAAGTGACCATGCAATTCAAGTCCCTATTAGATGATAATAATGTCAGATTTGAGATGATGACAACTAAGGTGGCAACTTAAAAATTTGGATGAGAAAAGTGAAAATGCAAATTGAGACCTTGGGAATAAGGAAAGCTCACTAGACTATGAAGCAAACTTGCTGGACAAATTTTGGCAGCATAACCAGACAATAAGGATCAAACCCATTGAAGGAAGAGGTGAACCCACCATAGTAGGGATTGAACCCCCTAGACCTAGGTGCAAACCCACTATAGTATCAAAGACTGAAATGATAGGTGAGAATTACAGTGAACCTGTTGGATTAGGGTACAAACCCACTAGACCTAGGTGCAAACCTACTAGAGTACCAAAGACTAAGATAGCAAGTGAGACTGACAACCCACTGAAGTAAAGAGAGAGCCCACGAGTCTTCCAAGAAAACTTGCAAGAGTTCAAAAGATAGTGACTATAGCTCAAAATAAAGGCATTCCTTCTATAATAGAAAGAAAACCCACTACAAGACAACAACTGGGACTATGTGAAATATGATGTTTTTGATGACTAATATTGATTTTGATAAAAGACAATTGTGACACAAACACAACAAGCACACACGAATGATAAAATGAAATAATCAATCATGCACTTCCTAGGATAGTCAAAGGATGATACTTGTTGAATCCCTTAGCCTAGAATACCACATCCAACTAAATAGATAGAAGCTTGGTAGCACTAGCTCCATTCCATGACACACACTTCTCGGGCATGCCAAGCTTCAAATTTCTAATGATCATAAGATCTTGAGAAATTTTCTATCTAAAATTGGGGGTACATGAGGAGTATATTTGGCATGCACGTATCACAACACCTGAGTCAACAAGTAGAAGGACTAGGGCCACTATAACAATGGTTTGTAGTAATTTTCTAATGGGTTGAGTCCAACAATGAATTCATGAGGAAAGACACTCAAGGCTCTAATTGAGCTTATCAGTGTAGAGAAAGCCTCCACATATGAAAAATTCACTCAACACTCGAGTTGTTTGACCAGGTATTTGTATAGCGACTCAAAAAACATTGCTCAAGGTCATGCTGGGAGAGATGATATTCCAAACATGCCCTTGTTTTGAAACACTCCCTTGAGGTGATGAGGCCCCTAAGAAGTGATTCTCTAATAAAAATAAAAAGATGAGTGTCACTAACACTTTTCTCTTGCACGTAGGACCACGAGAGCCAAGGGAGAGGATAGTGTGTGTTAGACGTAGGTCCACTCTACATGTGCACAAGAATTCCAATCATGGAAGACATGGGGTTCATTTTCTTTAATCAAATTGAAGTGTTCCTAGATTAAGAAGAATACAAAAATGCAAAAATGAAAAGCAATAAAGGAAATATGTTTTCGTGAAACCCCTCTTTAGTGGTCCTCCAACAAGTTGTCAGTGTTTTGAAAGAATGGGCTCTTCAATTCCATGATTACCTGCACAAATGTTAGTAAAAAATCAATCAAACAACCAAAGTTAGTGAGTTAGCAATGATTTGATGAAATAAAGATTCCATAAAATGAGTGTTAAAACATAAAGACCACATATCTACTAAAGCACAATGCATTCCCATAGTTTTTAGTGTGTTCTTGTGGCTTCTTGGTGCATTATCGTGATTTCTTAATGTATTCCCATAGTTTCTCAGTACATTCCTATGAATTTTGCAAAAAAAAAAAAAATATTTTTTTTAAATTAATGCAAACCCATTGGAGTTACCTTCAAACTCATTGGATCTACCCACAAACCTACTGGAGTTACCTACAAACCAACCATTTTTTGTTACAAAATGCATATTTTTAATAAAACAGTATAGAAAAAAATGCCAACAAAATGCAAACCCGCTAGAGTCAACCATGAACCCACTAGAGTTACCTGCAAACCCACTAGAGCTTATTTTAAACACAGAACTAAGTAGCATAAAAAACTAGAATTAATTTTTCTAGTGAGAACCTGCAGGAGTTGACCATTATCTTGTTGGAGTTGACCAAGATCTTACTGGAGTTGACCATGAACTCACTATTTCATTATTAAATGCACAAAAAAAAAAAAAAAATCCTAAGAGCAAAAAATTAAATTTTTACCCTCCATGCGGCGACAATGCATTCCTACTGGTTCTGTTGGCAATCCCACTATTTCATAGAGAAAACCCATCATTTCTCGAAATTGAGCTAGTGTTGATGAAATTGACTTTGATCAAGGCAAAAATTGACCTATATTCCTACATTTTTGCCTAGGAGTGCTTAAAATCTATGAAAAACACACTTAAACAACAAGAAAACATGAGATATGACCTATGCAGTGGGTCCCACTAGGCGTGCCAAAAAATGTGCAATGAAAAATGTGTGCAAATACAAAGGACTAAAAAGCAAGCTAATTAATCAAGCAAACATAAGACATCAAAACACCTCAAAATTAGAACGATAAAATAAAAATAAAATTAATAATGAAATAGAAAATGCAAACCCACAATCCTGCTTTGATTTGATAGTTCCTCAATATTATGTGTGTTCGATTATGTCTTTGAATACTTGATAATTCTTCATGATATCCAATGCAATTATGATGGATGATAGTGAAGAAAAATGTATGATGGTGAGTGATTATTTCAGTAGAGTAATGGTATGGATGTATGAAAGTGGATGAAATGCATAAGAATGGGAGGAAGGTGAGGGGATTGAAACTGCAACTCTTGTCCTCAAGGAAAATAAGTGGCACTCCAAAAAGAGCATGTGGAGGAGGATTCCACACAAGTGGCTCAAGAGGTAAGACAAGTGTCCCAAAGGAGGGACACATGCCTTGGCGAGGAGTGACATGTGTCCTCAAGGACACATGTCTATTTGGGGAAGATCCACCCAAATATGGGGAATATCCTTTTTAAAATAAATATTTAGGAATGTGTACACATCTGTGAGGGGAGATGGTTATGATAAGGTTGGTTAGGGAGGTTAGGGTTGGTTGAGAACCCATGGGTTAGATTGGAGGTTAGGTTAGAAGAAGGGTTAGTTAGGTGGTTAGAAGTTAGGAGACATGTGACTTAAATAGGATTATTTGAATTAAATTAATTCAAATATGGGGATGAAAAGGGGAAATTAATTAATTTGAGGGATTGGAAAGGGGGGATTAATTAATTCAAGAGATCAGAAAGGGGAACTAATTAGAATAATTAAGTCAAGGGAATGGGAGAAAAGGGGAGGATTAATTAATTAATTGGCTATGGGACATGGCTTCATTAATTATATTAATTTACCCAACAGGATACTTGATTTTAATTGAATAATATGAATTATTCAGCTAATACAAGTGACTTAGGAGATTTGATTTGATTGAATTAATAAGTCAAATTTAAGTGTCTACACCTATATCTCTCTCTTTTTACCCATTTTTGTCACTCTTCCCCCTCCCCCCCTCTCTCTCTCCATCTCTCAATCTCTTTCTATCCATATCTTTGTACCTTTATCTACCTTTACCTACCTATTTCTTTATCTCCATATGTATCTATCTATTTATCTCTCCCTCTATCTATATCATTCTTCTTGTCCCACTCTATATATTGGTCTCTCTTATTCACTCCATCTCTCCTACTTGATTTCTCTCCCTATTTCCCTCTCACTCCTCTCTTTATCTCTATATATCTATATATTTCTCTACCTCTATTTTACTTTCTCCCTCTTTTTTATTTTTCCCTCTCTCCCCCCCCTCTCTCTGCCTTTCTATCTCTCCCTTCTTTATCTCTCCCCATTTATCGCTCCTTACTCCTATCTATCTCTCTATTTATACATGTCTCTCCCTTTCTATTCCAATCTCTCTATCTATCTCTCCCTCTTTAACTATTCCTCTCTCTCTCTATATATATCCCCTATTTCTCATGGGAAAAAAAAATGGCTTCTTGAAAATACAACATGAAGGAGATTCCTTGATTATTATTTTTGCAATAAAAAGGGATGAAATACATACCTGGAATTTGAATAAATATTTAACCTATTGGCAACAAAAATGCAAGAAAACTAAGAGGTGGGGGGTGAATCAGTTTTCACCAAACTTAACCAAATTAATCTTAACTTTGTTAGGATAATTGGTGAACAACTGGGAGTAGGGGGGGTGAATCAATTGTTAATAGATTATATCAATTAATCTACTTAATAACCTTTAACTAGAGCAAATACACATTAAGTACCGATAAAACAAAAATAGATGCGGGTAGGAACAAATACCGGCAAACAATACAACTTAACAATCAAATAGATAATCATTGAAAAGCAACCATACCACATAACACCATGATTTGTACGTGGAAAACCCAAAAAAGGAAAATCCATAGTGGGAAGCCTACCCACAATCAAATGATACTTCTGCAGAAAGTATGTGATACAATGAGGGGCCTGCACATGCAGGAAGGCACGCTACCTAGAGCGCAGTGCTTATTACAAAAGAGTCTGACTGACTACAGAGAGGTTATAACCACTTCAAGATAATTGGACAACAATCTAATAGAATGAACTGCCAGAGATAGCATCTACCATGCTTAATTATAGTCCCCATTAAGCTCAACACCAGAGGTCTTTGACCTCTTCCTTAAACCCAATTCATTCCTCAATGATTGACCAAAAGTCCTTTGCATATGATATTACATTTCATGACCACGACACACATTTCCATTCCCATACCCATGATCTACAATGAGATCTTACATTAATTTATACCAACCCTAAGGCCTAAACCAATTAGGTTGGTCACCTAAAAGATATTACAATAAGATCATTACATATATCTAAATTAAAATGATATGCCATGTCGGCTTTAGACCAAAACAACATTAACCAATCCATAAATCATCCCGGTAACGTGTAGAGAACATGTTAACATGATACCGGTCCATAACCTAGATAGGCACTGGACCTAATCTGATTCCACCACACCAAAGTGGTGTCTCCAACTAGTTGAAGTGTTATCAAAGAACATCTTTAGCATCTTGAAAGCCACACCAACACCACTTATGCATCTTATCAAAGATTCTCAACAAAATCTCTATCGATAAAGCTTTAAACCTATGTCGGTAAGGGTTTACAAGAGTGTATGATAGAATCTGATCACCAAGACAATACCAACTGACCAAAACATGTTCTAGGAACATGTTACATGTAAAATAAAACATACTCCATTGATCTAAACATGTCGGAAGTGTCCAACAAATAGTCCCTTCTGTCGGTAACACTAGATCTTCTACCGGTAACCAAAACCTGTCTATCGGTAACCAACCATAATAGCTAGTGTTGACATCAATGACAAAACACCAATACAACACATAATCAATTCCTCCATAATGCCAAAGGGGGAGATTGTTGGTATTTTTAGATTGTTGGCATTTTGCATAGAGATTGCATTAATGATATGATGTCATTGATGTCAATTGAACCGGTGAATGGTATTCATGATATTGCTAATGTTATTGATTGTTATTACTTTTGTATTTTAAACTGGTGTGATAAACTTTGAAGATGTTTCAAACCAGTATATGGTAGTTTGTATGTTGAACCAGTGTATAAGGTTAAACCTTTCTATGTTATGTAATCGATAAACCCTACCAGTTATTTTTGTTAAACCCTTACCAATTAAATTTGTTGATTTGTGATCTGATGATCAAGCGGTAATGATGATGACACATGTGGTCATTGTTTGAAGATGAGTTCATGTTATTTTGGTGTGTTTCATTGTCTTGGAAAATACAAAAGTGGATTGCATCAAATGCACAACGTGTGATGAGTTACAAGTCCGATGAAGCGGTGATTATGGAGCAGATGGAATTTTCTTGTTAAATGTGAAGAGATTGTTATGATTTCTAATGGTCAAGATTATACCAACTTGTTTGTAATCTCGATGATGAGAATTAGGTTTTTGTTGTGTTACCAACCTACTTGATTTGTATTTAATGTCGATGAGGTTGTTTTATTTCACTGTTGGCAAAGTTGGCAGAAATTAGTTGAGTGTAAGGTTGCCTAACTAGAGGATGGATATGCAATTTGAGTGAAGGCAAATTTGAAGCTTAAGAAGGATCTGATCAAGTAGTTGTAGTGCTATTAAAATAGATCAAAAAAACCTATTGTTTTCTAGCAATCATAGCAAAAATTGAAATCCCCTAACAGGGTAAGCTCTAACAAGCTTTGTTAGTTTCTAAACCCTCTCACAAGGTGATCCATTAGTTTGGATTCTCAAATCCTTCAACAAGGTTACTCTTAACAGCGTACTGTGCTTTTCATCAAGGCATATTTGTAAAATCCTCTAACTAGGTGATTCCTAACAGAATCAATTCTTAACAAAACTTATTGTAAAGCTTTAACAAGCTTGGCTCCTAATAGGGTGAACTTCAGAAGAGTTTAGATAGCTATTTTTGTGAGTCTCATCTCACTATGGTTTTTACCTATTTGGGTTTTCTATGTATAAATATTTGTGTCAAGTGGTGAATTCTTTTTATGGTTATGATGTTATTTGATTAAGCATTATTGATGTTTACGGGTTTGAAGTTGTTTTAGTATTAAGCTGGTATAACAGTCAAACCAGTTGATATTGATATTGATATTGGTTGATGTTGATAAGTTTATTTTGAGTTTGGGAGCTTGTATCACTTTTCAATATACTGATTCACCCCCCTCTCAGTATTCTACTAGATACTTATTTCTTTCATCATATCATCATTTTCTTCATTCTTGATAGCTAGTTTAGGTTCATCTTCCTTTAAGGCATAGAACACCCATTCGTTTCCATTGTCAAATCCACTAGCAAAGTCTATTGTCAGTTCATCCTCAGAGTCATCACTTATTACTTCCTCATCTGCTATGTAGTATTTTTTGCTTCTCTTGAATCTATATGTGTTCTGATTAGGCTTAAATGATTTCTTAACTCTTTCTTCAAATCTTGCATTCCTTTCAGGAAATCTACATGCAAAATGACCAATCTTATTACATGCAAAACATTTAAATGGTACTTTTCCTTCATACTTACTTTTTCTCGGTCCTTTAGGTACTCTTCTAGCAAATAAGGCTTCCAGTTGCTCAAATTATTCATCCTCTTTTCTCATATCTTCCAATTCCTTTGCATATAGGGCTTTCCAATCATTCTTGCTGGTAGATGATGATGATGCATGAAAAGAAGGTTCAGACTTTGCAGCTACAAAAGGTCCAAATTCTTCAAGCTCAAAAGCAGATAATTTCCCAATCAGAATGCCTTTGTTAACTGAAGTGTTTGCCATTGTTCTCAACTCATTAATTGTAGTTGCCTTCATCTTGTAAGCCGATAGAAGGGCTCTCAAGACTTTGGAAATTATTTTATCTTCACTTAGAGATCCTCCACAATATTGAATTCCCATGACAAACTTATTTACTTTTTCCATAAATGTAGCAATTATTTCATTGTCATCCATCTTCAAGTTCTCATATCTTACCTAGTAACCATCAAGTTTAGCAATTTTGACAGTAGGGTCACCTTCATTTAGAGTTTGTAATTTATCCCACATAACCTTTGCAGATGATTTATTAGTAAATCCCATGATCTTTTGATCTGTAAGTGCACATAGGAGGGCTTCTCTATCTCTACAATCATTCTCAATATTTTTATCCAAGTCTGTGGGAGCAGGATTGCCAGATGTTAGATCATAAGTTGTGTATCCTTTCTTAGTGATCTCCCAAATATCCTTGCCAAGACATCTAAGATGAGTCTCCATTTGGATTTTCCATATCCCATAATTTGTTCCATCAAGCTTAGGGATTTCTCTTCTGAAAATAGTTGTTGGTGGATTAGTTGCCATAGGATCTACCTCAAGTAGTTAAGCTTCTACAAAAGAGGCCCAAATCTCTGATACCAATTGTTAGGATTTTTAGGTCTTGGAGACAACTAAGAGGGGGGGGGGGGGGGGGGGGTGAATCAGTTGTCCAATAAATTCAAACCAAAAACAACTTAACCAAACTTAATGCTCAATACTGATAAACAAAACTTAATGTTGGTAGATAGTTTATCAGTTAATTGCAGTACTGGTAAAGATTAATGCATGAAACAGAAATGCAATAACATCCACAACACATAACACTGATATTTGTACATGGAAACCTTGCAAGGGGAAAAACCATGGTGGCAAACCTTACCCACAATCTGACGATACTACTGTAGATAGTATGTGTGTACAATAGGGGGTCTGCACATGTAGAAAGGCCAAGCACTTATAGCTCACTGCAAAATCACAAAATAATAGTCACACTGACTACAATTGGATGGTTAAATCCAATGATAATGTACTACTCAAAATATGCTAGATTCAGTGCTGGTTTAGCTTTGATATGTCTTCTTCAAACCTTCCTTCAATCTTGAATGATGTCTACGTGTATGGCTCTGCTAATATTCACATATACCGAATTCCAATCCTTTTCCCATTCGCATATCAATCTCACAAATGAGATCTTACATTTATACCATAACCTAAGACCATATGAGTAGGTCGGCTCACTAAAAGATATTTCAATAAAATCAATTACAAATGAAACAATATCCGATGCATGATGTTGGCTCAATGTATTTACAATAACAACAAATCATCTCCATGACGTGTCGTGCTGATCTAGAATAGATAAGCCTGTTGGTGTATATCCTGGACCTATTTGCCGGTGAACATAACAAATTCTCCAAGTGCTGATAGGCTGACCAGTATTGATAGGTGTTGACATCAATGACAAAACCATATCAACATATCCAAAATACCAACAATCTCCCCCTTTGGCATTGATGACAACACAAGATGGAAAAACCATCAAAGTGCCAAAATAGAAATGCCAAAAACCAAAAACCAACAATCTCCCAAAGAGATCATAACCAAAATACATAATGTCTCTCCCCAAGGGATAAAGTCTCTCCCCCTAGGAATAACATGTGTTTTTCCATATCAATCTCTCCCCCTTTGACATCAAATGCCAAAGCAATACAAAAATAGATTTAAATACATAATACCAACTTATTATAAAATACCATCTACTCCCCCTGAGAAGTAGCTCTCCTCATCAAAGCTAGAATAAAGATTTTTCTATTAATTCTGCCGGTTGATGACAAACATCAACTATCTAAGTCTCTACCAATGGGGGTATAACCCCAAGCTAATCTCTGAGATATTAAAAAGTCTCCTTAGGCAAAGGTTTAGTAAAAATATCTACAATCTGCTCTTTAGTATTCACATAAACCAATTTCACTTCTTTTGCTTCAACATTTTCTTTCAAAAAGTTCAATTTGATAGAAACATGTTTAGTTTTAGAATGTAGTACCAAATTCTTAGATATATCAATTGTTGTTGTATTATCACAATAGATAGTTATAGGTTCCTTGCATTTTACCTTTATGTCCTTCAACATTTTCTTAAGCCATAATACCTCTATGCAATTAGTTGTTGTTGCAACATATTCTGATTCTGATGTTGATAAAGATGTGCAACTTCTTACTCAACCAAGAAATTAATCTTCTACCAAGAAAAAATGCTCCTCCAATGGTGCTTTTTTTTCATTTGCATCTCCTGCCCAATTTGCATCTATGTATGCACATAACTCAAATTTTTCATTTCTAGGATACCATAAGCCAAGATTTGTAGTGCCTTGTAAGTACCAAGAAATCCTTTGTACTATTGATTCATCATTTTCTTTAGGATTACTCTAAAATCTTAATATCAAGTCTTGTTTGTGTTAAATATAGTAAACCTCCTATCATAGACTTGTACCTAGCGGGATTAATAGGTGTTGATTCATCCCTTAATGATAATTTGTTAGTTGTAGTCATAGGTGTGCTTACCGGTTTAGAGTTCTCCATACCAAATTTCTTTAGTAACTCCTTCAAGTACTTAGATTGACTCAAGAATATACCTTTATCAATCTGTGAAATCTGCAATCCTAAAAATAATTTTATTTCTCTAATCATAGACATTTCAAATTCTTGCTGCATTTCATTAGAAAAGTCTTTACATAATCCATCTTCTCTTCCAAAGATTATATCATCAACAAAAACTTCTATAGCCAAGATGTCATCATTAGTTACTTTGTAGTATAAGTTACTATCAACATTACCTTTAGAAAAATGAATCTTCAAAAGATACTTATCCAATCTAGCATACCATTCTCTTGGAGCTTGCTTCAACCCATACAAAGCTTTTCTTAACCTGCAAACCATATCCTTGTCATCTGTTAAAGAAAATCCATCGGGTTGTTCAATATAAACTTCTTCTTCAAGATCTCCATTCAGAAATGCACATTTAATATCCATCTAATATACTTTGTATTTCTTGTGTGCTGCAAAAGCCAAGAATAATCTTATTGCCTCAATTCTAGCTATCGGTGCAAAGGTTTCATTATAATCAATTCCTTCTTTATGTGAATATCCCTTACATACTAGTCTTTCTTTATTTATGATTACCTTACCATCTTCATTAAGTTTGTTTCTGAATACCCATTTAGTTCTAATTACTTTTTTGTCTTTAGGTCAAGGAACTAATATCCATGTGTTATTATTTTCAAATTGTTCTAATTCTTCTTCCATAACTTTAATCCAGTGTTTATCTTCACATGCCTCATTAACTGATGATGGTTCAATTTGAGAAATAAGACATACCTCTTCATTTGCCAGTCTTCCTCTAGTCATAACTCCTTGATATTTGTTCTGATTTATCTGATCTTCAAAGTGGTTCAATCTTACATACCGGGGTGTCTTTGTTTGATGTTGTTCCTTAGTTACTGTGGAATTTTCAGATGATGTCGGTGTAACTAGATCTTCATTCTGTACCGGTGTGTTCATTGTAGGTTCATTTGTTAGTATCTCTATTGCCAGTTCAGAGTCTATATACCTTGAAGTTCCTCTAAACTGTTCATCAATCTTCACATTTGTACTCTCAACAATTTTCTGAAATCTTTTGTTAAAACATCTATATGCCTTGCTCCTAGATGAATAACCAAGAAATATTCCTTCATCACTTCTAGGATCAAATTTGCCAATATACTCATCTATTCTAATATATCATTTACTTCCAAATATTCTAAAATACTTAAGAGTAGGAGTAATACCAAACCATAGTTCATGATGGGTCTTACCTGTTTCACCTTTGATGTGAACTTTGTTGAATGTATAGACCGTTGTACTTACTACTTCTCTCCAATATATATGAGGTAGATTTACTTCTGATAACATACTTCTAGCTGCATCCAAGATAGTTCTATTTTTCCTTTCTACAACTCCATTCTGTTGGGGTGTCCGGGGTGCTGACAACTGTCTTCTGATCCCATTCACTTCACAGAATGTATTAAATTCCTTAGATGTGAATTCACCTCCTTGATCTGATCTCAAACATTTGATTTTCTTACCGGTTTCATTCTCTACCATCACCTTGAATAGTTTGAATTTCCCAAGTGCTTCTGATTTCTCCCTGAGAAAAGTAACCCAACACATTCTACAATAGTCATCAATGATTAGCATAAAATATCTATCTCCTTGTAAGCTTCTAGTTCTTGTTGGACCACATAAGTCAGTATGAATTAAGTCAAGAGCATTATTTGATTTCTCTAGAATACTCTTAAAAGATGCTCTAACTTGCTTTCCATATTGATATTCCTTACATACCAGATTATGAGGTTTGACAATTTTAGGTAAATCCCTTACTGCCTTAGTTGTGCTAATTTTCACAATGCAATCAAAATTTACATGAAAAAGTCTCTTATGCCATAACCAACTTTTAACAATATGTGCAATCAAGCATGTCTTTTCACTATTGTTCAAATGAAAGATATTACCTTTAGTCTGATTATTGGTTGCAATTTCAAAACTACTTTTGTTCATGATTTTGCATTTACCATTCTTGAATTGTAATTAAAATCCTTTTTCAACTAACTGACCAACACTCAAAAGATTATGCTTTAAACCTTTAATATAGTAAACATTATCAGTATTGTGCTTACCATCCAAAGATATAGTCCCCTTTCCTTTGATCAAACAAGCTTTATCATCTCCAAATCTCACTAGACCTCCATTGTATTCCTGAAAGGTTAAGAATTTACTTTTATCACCTATCATATGATGTGAACATCCTGAATCAATGATCCATTCATCCTTATCTTCAGTTCTAGCTACTAGGGCCTGCTCTACTGGCTGAATAGTAGGTGCCAGTTGATCTTCTGTTATAGCAACAAAAACCCATCCATTGTCTTTCAGATCCTCATCAGAATCATCAGTGACTCCTTCATTAGCAAGATAACAAGATTTGTCTCTATTCTTCTTAAATCGATATCTCTGATATTTAGGGTTAGGCTTGTATGTTCTTTTAGCTTCTTCTTTCAATCTTGCATGTCTATCAGGACACCTAGATGCCATATGACCAATCTTATTGCAATTAAAACATTTAAAGGGTGTTTTACCTTCATACTTACTTCCAATAGGACCTTTAGGCATTTTCCTTGCAAATAGTGCTTCAAGTTCTTCATTTTCTTTCCTGATTTCTTCAAGTTTTCTTGCATAAAACTCTTTCCAATTAGATTCATCAAATGATGATGATGATGTAGATGATGTTGATACCTTGAAAGCTAAATATGTCTTTATAGTGGCAATAGGACCAAATTCCTCAATTTCAAAAGATGAAAGTTTTCCAACCAAGATGTCTCTAGATACTGATGTATTAGGCATTGTTCTCAATTCATTTATAGTAGTTACTTTCATTTTGTATGCTGGTGGCAATGCTCTTAAAACTTTTGAAACAATTTTATCTTCACTTAAGGTTCCTCCACAACATTGTATACCCAAAACAATTTCATTTACTCTTTCCATAAAAGCAGAAATTCTTTCATCCTCTTCCATTTTCAGATTTTCATACCTGACCCCGAAGGATTCAAGTTTTGCAATTTTGAATGTGGTATCACCTTCATTCAATGTTTCCAATCTGTCCCAAATAGCTTTAGTAGTAGACCTATCTAATAATCCCATGATTTTCTGATCTGACAATGTGCTCAAAAGTGTTTCTCTTTCTTTGCAATCATTTTCTTCATCTCTAGTCAAATTTGGTGGATTAGGCTGACCTTGAGTAGGAGCAGTCTAACCATTCTTTGTAACTTCCTAGATGTCCTTTCCAATGCAATTCAAGTGAGTCTCCATCCTGATCTTCCATATTCCATAGTTGGTTCCATCAAGTTTAGGACTGTCCTTCCTGAAATAGTTTGAAGATATTGGATCTCCTCAAGCTGTTAAACTTCCACAAAAAGAGGACTAAGATCTGATACCAATTATTAGGTCCTGGAGATAACTAAGAGTGGGGGGGTGAACCAATTGTCCAATAAATTTAAACCAAAAACAACTTAACCAAACTTAATGCTTAATACCTGTAGACAGTTTATTAGTTAATTGCAGTACTGGTAAAGATTAATGCATGAAATAGAAAGACAATAACATCCATAACACATAACACCAATATTTATACGTGGAAACCCTGTAAGGGGAAAAACCACAATTGGAAACCTTACCCACAATCAGATGATACTATTGTAGATAGTATGTGTGTACAATAGGGGGTCTGCACATGCAGAAAGGCCAAGTGCCTAAAGCTCACTGCTCAATCACAAAATGAGAGTCACACTGACTACAATTGGATGGTTCGATCCAATGATAATGTACTACTCAAAATAGCATCTCCATATGTTGGATTAATTACTGGTTTAGCTTTGATGTGTCTTCTTCAAACCTTCCTTCAATCTTGAAGGATGTTTGCATGTATGGCTTTGCTAATAATCGCATATATCAAATTACAATCCTTTTCCCATTCACATATCAATCTCACAAATGAGATCTTACATTTATACCATAACCTAAGACCAATTGAGTAGGTCAGCTCACTAAAATATATTTCAATAAAATTAATTACAAATGAAACAATATCCGATGCATGATGTCGGCTCAATGTATTTACAGTAACAACAAATCATCTCCATGATGTGCTGTGCTGATCTGGAATAGATACGCTTGCCGGTGTATATCCTGGACCTATTTGCTGGTGAACATAACAAATTCTCCAAGTGCTGATAGGTTAACTAGTACTGATAGGTGTTGACATCAATGACAAAACCATATCAACATATCCAAAATACCAACAAGGATAACTGGTGAACAACTGAGAGGGGGGGATGAATCAGTTGTTAATAGATTATATCAATTAATCTACTTAATAACCTTTAACTGGAGCAAATACACATTAAGTATCGGTAAAACAAAAATTGGTAAATAATACAACTTAATAATTAAATAGATTATCAATGCAAATAAACCATACCACATAACACCATGATTTGTACATGGAAAACCCGGAAAGGGAAAAACCACAGTGGAAAGCCTACCCACAGTCAGATGATACTTCTATAAAAAGTATGTGATACAATGAGAGGCCTGCACATGTAAGAAGACACACTACCTAGAGCACACTGCTCATTACAAGAGAGTCTCACTGACTATAGAGATGTTATAACCACCTCAAGATAATTGGACAACAATCCAATAGAATGAACTACCAGAGATAACATCTAACATGCTTGATTACAGTCTCGATTAAGCTCAACACTGGAGGCCTTTGACCTCTTCCTTAAAACCAATTCATTCCTCAATGATTGATTAAAACTCCTTCGCATATGATATTACATTTCATGACCACAATACACATTTCCATTCCCATACCCATGATCTACAATGGGATCTTACATCAATTTATACCAACCCTAAGGTCTAAACTAATTAGGTCAGCCACCTAAAAGATATTACAATAAGATCATTACATATATCCAAATTAAAATGATATGCCATGTCAGATTTAGACCAAAACAACATTAACCAATCCATAAATCATCAGGGTAACATGTAGAGAACACGTTAACATGATACTGGTCCATAACCTAGATAGGCACCAGACCTAATCTGGGTCCACCATGCTAAAGAAATATCTCTGACCAGTTGAAGCACGATCAAAGAACATCTTCAACATTTGGAAAGCCGCACCAACACCACTTATGCATCCTATCAAAGATTTCTCAGCAAAATCTCTATTGATAAAGCCTTAAACCTATACTAGTAAGGGTTTACAAGAGTGTATGATAGCATCCAATCACCAAGATAATACCAACTAACCAAAATATATTCCAGGAACATGTAACACATAAATCAAACATACTCCATTGATCCAAACATGTCAGAAGTATCCAATAGATAGTTCCTTCTACCAGTAACACTAGATCTTCTACTGGTAACCAAAACCTATCTGTCGATAACCAACCATAATAGCTAGTGTTGACATCAATGATAAAACATCAATACAACACATAATCAGTTCCTCCATAATGGCAACAAACTTTAAATTTGATAAAAAACAACAATAACAAAGATAACACCACATCAACAAGACACATAACACAAGGATTTCTGACATGGAAAAATTGGTCAAGGGAAAAACCATGATGGGAACCTACCCACAATATTATGATACTCTACAATAGTATGTGTAAATATTACAATGGGGAATGCACATGTACTCAGGAACACTACCGAGAGCTCTCTTCTCAAAAACAACAATGGGATACAACCTTGGAAAGGCTCACTACCTTACAAAGATCAGACAACAATTTGGATTATATGAACTGAAATAATAACATCTACAAATACCTGATTACAATTCTAGTTAAGCAGACATACCAAAACTCTTCTCTTCACACTTCTACACACTCTTTCACACTTCTTCACTTTTCTCTTTTACTACTGAAGGATCAAAACAATATTCGCACATGCAAATGTTTTTGTCAAATCAATATTACATGTATTTATACAATTTCATCAACCTTACTCTCAAGGTCAACTCAACACATAAGACCTAACTACAAAATTACACCACAAGGTCATAAATCAATATTCAGACCAAGGCAATGTCGGCAAGGGCATAACATGGACTGAAATCAAATCCTTGAATAAGCAACACCAAACAATATTTTGCCAAAATCATCTATAACACGTAAGAACCATGGGGTCGGCCATGAAGTCATATAACACAAAGAATACCACCGGACAATTAAAATCTTCAATAACAAGCACCACGATCAATGCAAATTACCAAAACATATAGAAAACTATAAAATAACATAAAAAAGAAACATGAATTCCTCTGCAATAGCTACAACAACTCGAATAACTAGAATCATCATCATTTCATCACCGGAGCTGAAGAACACCAACAAAAAACTAAAATATGTTCTTGTAAACTTCCAAATCATAAACCACTTGAACTGAGAACACATACGAATGTCCCAAATACTCTCCAAAATCCATACAACATAAAGAATCAATTCTGGAGCAAGACAAACCAAAAATCACAACTTTGCAAATACATAACCAACAGAAAAACCAATCATCACATCAGATCACATAACTCAATCAAATCATCTTTTGGAACACAGAAACTCATAGTAAATCAACTAGAGATAAGTATTTCAAAAACCATTAATCCGCATCAACATATCAGTAATAAATAGCCCAAACTAACTCTCTGCAACACCGAAACACAAGAAACACATGAGTATGTTGACATCAATAAGAACAACACATTCCACCAACTCTAATATCCAACAATCTCCCCCTTTGGGATTGATGGCAACATATGAATATGAAAAAAAATCAATGCAAAGAAAGAAATCAACTCCAACAATATCCCCCTGAGATCATGCACACATATCTCTCTACCTTAAATAGATAAGGTAGTTTTTTTCATGCTTCTCGCCCCCTTTGACATCAATGCCAAAGGAATATAAAAATTAGTCTTCTCAACCTCTTACCAAATAATCTCTCCCCTAAAATACACACTAAACAGCTCTAAACAACTGAATCACATGCTTACTACTCCTCTTGAGTAGCCACACCAACTCATCAATCCAGACATCAGGATAAGACTATGAAGTCCACCAGATTGATGCAACTCAATGCATTAGTTCATATTAGGAGGGGCAATCACCCCTAGCTTCTCTCTCATATATACAGATGTATCTATAGGTAAAGGCTTAAAAAATATATCTACAATCTGTTCTTTTATACATACATACTCCAATCTGACTTCTTTCTCATTCACCTTCTCTCTTAAGAAATGAAACTTGATTGATATATGTTTTATCTAAGAATTTAATATCGGATTCTAAAAAATATTGATAGCACTAGAATGGTCATAATATATAACAGTAGGCTCATTATAAGCAACTCTAATATCCTTCAACATCTGCTTCATCCAAAGTACTTGAGTACAATTGCTAGCAACAACAATTTATTTGGCTTCTATAGTAGATAAAGAGCTAGCATTCTAATTTTTACTTGCCCAAGCAAACAACTTCTTTCCCAAAAAGAATTCACCACTGATAGTTCTCTTTTAGTCATCAAAATCACCTGCCCAATTAGCATCTTTATAAGCATTTAAAGTGAAATAATTTGTTGGCATATGCACACTCCAATGAGACATTGTATGTGATTGAAGGTTTTCTCATTGATGGCAACCTTGCAATCCTATGGCACCGACAAGATAGTGAACCGGCATTAGCAGATCACACTCTACACCGGCACTCAGGACGTCGGCACCGGCACAGAAGAAAACAAGTATACTGGCACAAAGACCGACAAGATTTTTGTTATATAATATTTTGTTTATTATTGTAAGCCGACTTGGCAAATTGTAAAATGACTCTTATATATAAAGGAGATCATTGTAGACATTTGAATAAGAGAAGTAGGAGCATTAAGGAAAATATTAGGTAGACCTAATGTGAGAAATATAGGTCAAAGGGTATATGTAAAGAACAGAGCAAGAACCGGTACTGAATCTGGCATTGAAGATGCTATTGTAAAGCAGTACAAGTTATTGGATTAGTATAATCCTTATTGTAAGTCAGTGTGACTTCCCCTTGAGCAGTGTGCTCTAGGCAGTTGGCCTTCTTGCATGTGCAGGCCCCTATTGTAAGTAATATTCTCTTATTGGCCAGTGAGTGAATATTGTGGGTCACAAATCCCACCGAGGTTTTTCCCACACCAGGTTTCCTCATTAACATCTTGTGTTATGGTGTACTTTTCATGTGGATATTCTTGATTCTGTTTATTGCATTACTTCTTGCATACCAGTACACTGTTATATTATGTTCTGCATGTTTTAACTTAAGAAATTATTATTACTAGTTAGATACTGATTCACCCCCCCTCTCAGTATCTATGGGACCCCTAACATAATCATTCTTCAGATACCACATACTTAATCAACTTTCCCTTCAAATATCGGAATATCCTCTTCACAACAGTAACATGACTTTCCTTAGGATCAACCTGAAATCTTGTAACAAGACATATAACATTCATAATGTCAAGTCTAGTTTGAGTCAAATATAGCAGTCCACCAATAAATAGATCTATATAGGGTTTTGGTTTTCCTTTGGAGAAATATCATCTTTTGTCTTCTTGAGTCTAGTTACTATAGGAGTTCCAACAGGTTTAAAATTATCTAACCCAAACTTCTTTAGCAATTGCTTCACATACTTTGATTGAGATATGAAAATGCCTTTGTTAATTTGTGTAATTTGCACTCCCCAAAAGAACTTCATCTCACCTATCATAGACATCTCAAACTCTTTTTGCAATCATCAACAAACTTCTTAATCAAATCATCATCTCCTCCAAAAATAATGTCAACAACAAAGACTTGAACAATCAAAAAAATATCATTATCAATCTTGAAGCATAAGTTACTATCGATAGTACCTTTTACAGAATCCCAACTTCATCAAATACCTGTCCAATCTTGTGCACCAAACTCTATGGGCTTGTTTGAGTCCATACAATGCTTTCTTCAGTCTCCATACCATGTCTCCTTCATCTGTCAATGAAAATCCATCCAATTTCTCAATGTAGACTTTCTCTTCCAATTCACCATTCAAAAGGTTGACTTCACATCCATTTGATATACCTTTAAATTATTATAAGTAGAAAATACAAGAAATAATCTAATGGCTTCAATTATAGCTACCGGCACAAAAGTCTCCTCAAAATCAATACCTTCCATTTGTGAATATCTTTTACATACCAGTCTTTCTTTGTTTCTAACAAATTCTCCATCTTCATTCAGTTTATTATGGAACACCCATTTAGTACCAATTACATTCTTGTCTTTAGGTCTCAGAACAAGTTCCCATGTATTAGTTTTCTCAATCCGATTTAACTCTTCTTCCATAGCTTTTACCCAACTTTCATCTTTACAAGCTTCAACGACATCTTCAAGCTCAATTTTGAAAATCAAATATGTTTCTTCAACAACAATTCTTCTCCTCGTCATCACACATTTATTTTTATCACCAATAATCTAATTCTCTAAATAATTTAATCTTATATGTCTAAGGGTCTTTCGATTATTCTGATTTTGAGTCTCTTGAGCTTCTTCATTGCCAACAACACCTAGATCTACTATCTCTTCCAGATCAGTCTATTTCATGCTTGGATTCTGAACTTGCTTTGAAGTAACATCTGATCATCAGATTCATATCCGCATGCTCTGATTTTCTTCTCATGACTCTCATCAACCTTCACATTCATACTTTCTAGTATCTTTCTCAATCTCTTGTTGTAACATCGGTAGACCTTTCTCTTAGTGGAATATCCCACAAAAATTCCTTCATCACTTCTTGCATCAAATTTTCCTATATCCTCATCTCTTTTGATATAATATTTTCTTCCAAATATTCTGAATTACCTAACTATAGGAACATGACCAACCACAACTCATAAGGAGTATTAACAAAATCACCTTTTATATGCACCCGGTTGACTGTGTACACAACAATGCTAGCAACTTCTCTCTAATAGATATGCAGAATATTTCCTTCAATCATCATAGTCCTAACAACATCCAAAATAGTTATGGGCTTCCTTTCAACAACTCTATTCTACTGAGGGGTTCACAGAGCAAATAACTGATTCCTAATTCTATGCTCTTCACAAAAGGAATTAAACTTACCGAAAGTGAATTCTCATCCTCTATCCAATCTTAGACACTTCATCTTCAATCCTGTCTCTATCTCCACTCTCACTTTGAATATTTTTAATTTCTCTACTGCTTCAGATTTATCCCTTAGAAAAGTGATCCACATCTTTCTAGAATAGTCATTAATCAACAACATGAAGTATCTATCACCCTGCAAGCTTCTCATCCTAGAAGGTCCACATAAATCAGTATGCACAAGATCTAATAACCCATTAGATGTATATTGTTTTCTCTTGAATGAAACACTTGTTTTCTTTCCAAATTGACATTATTTACACACTGAATCAGTGGGCTTCACTATCTTAGGCTGATCTCTAATAACTTGAGTAGAACTTGATAGACTTATAAAGCATTGAGAGGGGGGGTGAATCGGTGACAACAAAAACAATACTACTTTAAACACTTACCAGTAGAGATACTTAACAGGTTTACTAAACACAATGCATGCAATCCAAAATGATATTAAAGCATCCACAATAAGTAAAACATCCACCATAACACATGTTTATATGTGGAAAACCCAACTGAGAAAAACCATAGTGAGATGGGACTCACAAGTTAGCTATATGCAATAATAGATATCTGACCGGTTAAGGTCTACAAAAGTTCTCTGCTAGGAGTGAATCCTGTTAAAGATCCCAAAGCTCTGTTAGGAGCTATACCTCGTTAAATGTGGTACCCTATTAGGAGTAACCTCGATAGAGGATTTATGAATCCAAACTAATGGATCACCTTGTTAAAGGATTTGTACATTGAATCTTGTTAGAGCTTACCCGATTAGGGGTTTGACTGTTGAAGTGATTAGAAAACAATAAGTGTTGTGATCTAGAAGTATCACAACTTGCTTGAATAGATCCTCTTCTTCTCACACAAGACTACATCACCAACTTCATTACCGACATATTCTGTAATGCCTTCAACAACTTAGCACTTCTATCTTGCATCATAAAAAAATTCATCATAATGTCATTATATAGACATTAGATTTCATGTCGGCTTGAGAATCATATCACAATTTCCTAGGTGCAGTGTATCTAGAAAATCTAACATAACTCATCACAAATTGCCATCAAATTTGTCAGTTAGGGATAACTCATCACGACCAGTGATAACTCATCACACAATCAATGAATACTAGTTGGAACATTGATACTAGTTAAGAGTTAACCACATTCAACACAAAAATTGATTGTCCTTCATTAGCTTCTTTGATGGTTTCCATTGGATCTCCAAGCTGGTATCAAGCCATTCCTACATATATCAATTGTCTACATATATTGGTTAGGCACCCTCTAAACCATCTTTAACTAAACATCTAATAACAGTTGCAATACAAGTGACTTTAGGAGCAATATCGATTTGTCTTAACTAAGATGAAAATGTGAACATATGTGTGTGTATACATGTACCATCAATGAAAACACATAAAGTTATCCATTACAATCATCATGAAGCCAACAATCTCCCCCTTTGGCATTGATGGCAACACTTAGAAAATTTTACAACTTTACAACTAAGTGTGCTTACCAAAATTGTACAAACATATTTTTACTCCCCCTTAACAATACATACAAAATTTTCACAATGCATACATATTTCTACTCCCCCTTTGACAACAATGGCAAATTGAAAAGTAAAAGATATATATATATATATATATATATATATATATAGAAAAAGTTGCATCAAAAGTTTACATGTACAAAAATGTAAGAATCTATATCAAGGAGTTTCACTACAATTTTCAAGAAAATGTCACTAAAAGTGATCTTCATCTGAGAAAAATCATTTTCCCATATTTTGAGTAAGGTTTCAGTGATCTCAATGGTTGTTATAACCTGTGCAGTGAATTCTTCCATTGCATCAATTGTGCTCATCTCTGGAGTAGCTAAAACCACTTCTGCATCCTTATATCCCCATTGCAAGATGACCACTTTGGGTCTCAACAAGTTCTTTAGCTTCTTCAGGGATCAAAGTCTCTTAGCCTATTCAAAATCATACATATCTAACTGGTTTTGCAAATCATCAACTGATTTGCCAAAAGATAAGGTTGAATCTTGTAAAGGTATGTAAGCAGTACATATCTTTTCTAGTTCTTGTTCTTCCTCTTCTCACCTCTTAGTTAAATCAATATAGAAAAATGAAACATTAGATGTATAGGCTAGTATCCTACCTCCTGTTTCAATAGAAATTCTCAAAAGATTTTTATTCAAGGATAAAACAATCTTCCCTATATCAATATCTTTCATTATGTGCTCTCCTCTTTTCTTTCTATAGTTTTTCTTAGCTTAAGTCTAAGTAGCTTCTTCAAGGGACTTCAGTTGGTCAGAAGCATCAACAGCCAACTGGCCAAGCTTGCCAATAGGAGTTGACAAGTTTCCAATGTCAATCTCTGGTAGAAGAGTGGACAGAATTTTAAAGACAGTTTGAATTGTTTCTGCTTCCTTCCTCTGCTCTTTTAACCTTTTCTTTTGAGCTCTAGAATGCATCACTGTTGCAATCTCCATGAGTTTAGATGCACTCATATTTTCTACATCTATAGGCCCTTTGATGCCTATTGAGTCATCTTCAGCATCAATTTGCTTCTTGACTATTGCCTTTTCTTTTTCAGTAGGTCTTCTCTCCTCAATTTTCTCTTTCTCATGTCCCTTTTCCTATTTAGATGCCTTCACTTCAACCTTTTTCTCAAGTTTCTCCTGAGAAGCCATTGTAACTGGAGGTAATTGAGTTTTCACTTGGTGATCTTTTTTTAGTGGAGGTGGAATATCCACACTTGGTTGAATTACTGATACTTCAACTACTTTTACTTATGTAATAGTAATAACCGGTGACTATCGTGGTTGTTTATCTGGTTCAATAATATTGCTAGTTAGATCAATGGTGTCCTGAATATCATCAACAAAAATAACTAGTTGAGAAGTACTATCATCCTTATGCTTGATAGGATAAACAATATCTGGTGCAACAATCTCTTCTTCATCTAACTCTAGTTGTTCTCCAGTTTTTGGTTGATCAGTTTGATGAGACTTTATCTTCTTATGCATCCATTGAATATTTCTTTCTATCTGATGAGCCTCAACTTCAATAGATTGCACCTTTTTATTCATTAACATTAATCTTCTTGCTTTAAAATGAAATTGTCCTTTGAAATTATCAATCAATGTAACTAATTCATCTCTAGACAATTCAAGAAAATATTGAATGAATATACTATCAATGATTTCTTGATCTTTTTCCATAACCTCTTCCCACTTATTTGAAAGAATAGAATACAAAGAATCAAAAATTTCATCTTTAAGATCCTGAGGCAATTGATTGTATTGACACAAATAGTTGATTACCTTTTGAACAATTTGTTCCTTCTAATCTTCATCAAATGAAGCAAAACATTCTTTCACATTATCAAACCTATTCCTCCCTAATGTTTTTATAGTTCTCTCAAAATTAATCATAGGTTTGTAACATAAATAATTAATAGGAATACCCTGTTGTGAGGTGTCTTCTACTGGTTTGGCTTTCTTACCAGTTGCCTTCATTTTCTTTGGCTCCTCTTCAATGTTGATATCATCGGATTGTACTTGAAAAATAAGTTGTCTGCCTCTCTTCTTCATTGTAGTCTTCTTCTTTACATATACTTTTGGTGTTGATTCCTTCTTGACTTGGACACTTCATGTCACTCTCATACTAGTTAGCACTAAAGGTGCTTCCTCAACCTTCTTCTTCTTTCCTTTATCACTACTGGGTTGAGAACTATTGGTTTCAACTGATACAATTCGCTCCTCAAATATTCCCAGTCTTTAGTTCTTCTTATCCACTGGAGATACCAATAGATTATTAGCATAACCGATTAAAAATTCATAATTGACTTCATAACTCATATCTTCCATTTCATCCTCCCTAGGTTTGATGGCTTCCATGAGACAAAAATCACTGGTGACTATGAAAATGATGTCTTTTGCAAAAAAATTCACCACATCTTCAAGTAGCCTCACCCTCATACTCATCTTCTTTTGGAATTTATTAAAGTATATATTCATTGCAGTAGAGAAAGTGTTCTTAACAGCCTTAATGTTGATCTTGATTTGAGTAGTTACTGGTAGGTCCTTTGACCATTGAATGTCACCAATTCCCGGTAGGAAATTCTGAAAGTAAAATAATAGACCAATCAATAATTGACCAAATTTGAACTTCTGATTGTTGTCTTTCTTTATTGATTGCAGCTTCAAAATTAATTGACTCCTTATAGCCTCGCATAGGTTATAATCTGCGTTCTCAGTAATCATTCTATAAGTTGTATGCACAGCTACAGATGGCACACTATTCATTCTATTGGAATAAAATATCTTGTAACTAATAGCCATAGTAGCCAGTCTAACCGCTGGGTCCTTAATGTTGTTAACTGAAAATGCACGTCCGTTAGAGGTGGTCTGAGTTAATGCCATTACAGTCTCTTTTGAAATCCTCCTCAACTTTGGAACTTCACCAATTTGCCAAAAACTAGTCAGACCATGGATTTCTTCCTTAGTGATTGTGTGTGACCTTTCAAGGTACATATTCTCACCATGAACTCCACTAAGAATTATCCTAACATGTTTTTCTTCAAAGTCTTCAAGAAAATGCATTGCATTGTGAAAATCCTTTTCATAAACCCTAATATACTCGAGTTTGATCTTGCCACTTTTATCACACAAGTATTTTAGTTGAGAGTAAATTGATAATGATCCTAGATCTTCGATTTTGCAGTCAATGTAACTGGATAAATCATTTTTTATAATAACATTGTCAGGAACTTGATACATAGCATTGAAAGATACTATTTATTCAGATTCCATAATCTCCATAGGTTCTGATGTGGTCATAAGTCTCTCTACTTTCCTAGACGATGATCCCATTCTAGATAAACTTGATTTGAAAGGGATTGGCAAAAGAATACCTTAATTCTTCCACGCTGGCACAGTTTTCGATTGATCTTTAAAATGTACACCAATTTTGTCTTCACTAATCTTCAAATCAGTTTCAATCTTTCAATTTGCAACACAAATCCATCTACAATTAGCTATCAATTCTCTTTTTGCTCATGCATTTTTCAAGGGGTCTCGAAGTGGATTTATTGCTATGTTCTCCTTAGCTCTGATGAAAGGCTTAATTCATTGGTGTAGGATTCTCCACACTAGGTGAAGGATTAGGTTCTCCTGCAGGTTTATCTTCACTCTTCTTCTTCTTCCAGGTTCGGTTCATCGCCTCTCTAGTTTCCTCAACATTTACCTTCTGCTTACCTTTCTGATCTACAAAATGATTAACCAGTTTGTTCTTTCTAGTTATATAGAACTTTTCCATGTATCCTGGTTTGTTACAATGATAGAAGGCCATTTTTGGATGATCTCCAAGGTCCTACATTACCTCTCCCAGTTCTCCTTTTGCAGTTCATAGCCACATGATCATAATTGTTACAAATGGTGCAAATAACATTAGCTACCTTTTCCATATCAAATGGACTAAACCGGTTGACATAGGGGTTTTGCCAGTTCATGTTTCCTTGGTTGTCATAGGTTCTCCTTCTATCACCATTAGGTCTTGGATTCATGTGAGGTGATGGATTATTTGCTCCATATCTACATTCAACTGATCTATATCCATACATGTTGTATTCAAAACGATGACCTTTAAATTTGCTAGATACATACCTAGCCTTTGCATAATAGCTTGTATTCTCGTTGGGTCTATTTCTACACACATTTGCAGTATGTCTAGGTTTAAGACAGACAAAGCAAACATGTTCAAAAACTTTCTTACCAGTAGGCTTGTTAGCCTTAGGAGTAGTTTTGTCCTTGTGAATGTTGCTCTTTGTACCAGAAGTTTCTCCTTTCTCAGATGTATTAAAGCCTAGTCTAGATGTGTCACCTTTCATCCTCTGAGATTGGATCTATTCATCGAGCATAGAAGAACTCTTATTGAACTTTTACAACTTTCCATTAGCCTTAGTGAGCTCTTTGGTAAGATCTTCATTTTGTTTTGTAAGAGTCTCTCTTAGAGATGTTGCCATTTCAAGATCTAGTTGCGGGGCATCCTTTTCTTCTTTTTCTTCATTCCAATGCTCATGCAAAGTTGCATTCTCTTGATTGATCTTAGCAATCTCATGATATCTTTCTTTGATTAGGTCTTCAACTACCCTCCTATATTCTAGCTCTTAGCTCATGTGGATAGTTAGGGCTTCTAACTCTCTTCTTAGATTTAGCTTTTCACTATTCAACTTTTCAACTTCTTCAACTAATGCAATCAATGTTAGCTTCATCTGAAGAACTATTATCAGATATCTCCAATAGTTGTTCAGTCAACTCTCTCCTTTTGACTTGTGAAGCTTTAAATCTGACCCTTAGGGTTTCAAGCTCTTCCTTGGTAGCATCAAGCACTCTATCCATCTCTCAGTAGCTCATATCCCCCATGGTGGCTTTAGGGTTTCTTTTCAAGCGATTAAGCCTTAAGGAAGTTTGGCTTTGATACCATTTGATAGATTTATAAAGCACTAAGAGGGGGGGTGAATCAGTGACAACAAAAACAATACTACTTTAAACACTGACTGGTAGAGATACTTAACAAGTTTACTAAATAGTATGCATGCCATCCAAAATGATATTAAAGAATCCACAATAAGTAAAATATCTACCATACCATAATTATTTATACATGGAAAACCCAATTGAGAAAAACCACAGTGAGATGGGACTTGCAAGTTAACTATCTGCAGTAATAGATAACTGATCGGTTAAGGTCTACAAAAGTGCTCTAAGAGGAGCTATACCCTATTAGGAGTAACCTCAGTAGAGGATTTATGAATCCAAACTAATGGATCACCTTGTTAAAGGATTTGTATATTGAAGCTTGTTAGAGCTTACCCAGTTAGGGGATTTGACTATTGTAGTGATTAGAAAACAATAGGTTGTTAGTTAAGATGAGAGGGGAGGTGAATCATAAAAAACTCACAATACAATATATTTATCAGATTCAACCTCGGTAGCCTCTACTAATATGGAACTACGACTGTAAATCATTCAAACTCATTAACATAAATGCTTAAGACATCATAACACATTCAACACCAGATTTAACGTGGAAACCCAAATAGGGGAAAACCACTGTGGGATTTTGGGCCCACTAAGAAATATACCCTTCTAGAGTATGCTCAGTTAAAAGCTAATCTAGTTACATATTACAAACACATTTCTAGATGTGACCCGGTTAAGGGATTTCCCTCAGACTTGTTAGAGTCTTGCACTTTGTTAGAAGTGACCTTGTCAAAGGATTTCAAACAATCATTTAGAATGTTACCTTGCTAGAGGGTTTACAAATAAGACTGTTAAGTCCACTCGATTAAGAGATTTCTTGTTACTTACAAAATAAACAACAGTAATAAAATATATCTGTAACTTCACATTTGAAATGCTGAAGTAGATTCTATTTTCTCAAAACAATCTTGTCATACGACTTATCTTGTCCCTTGTTGGGCTTGCTGGGCTTCTCAATCTGATCATCAATCAGATCTTCAAGCTTCTATGCTCGGTAAACATTATTGTAGAATCATTGTGCATACATTTGCCCACATATATTGTTCATCAACAATTCCTAACTACTTAATCTCCTTGATCACATTTCCCATGATCAATCTTAGCCATCAGATCTTCAAACTTGACTAGGTTCATTGTATCCTTTGATCTGAAAGCGTTTTACCTCACCTTGGAACTTGCATTCCTTCCTTGGAACTTGTGCTAGGTTATTGCGATTCAATCTATTATGTAGATCTTCCTCTTGATTTTCCATGTCATCGATCCTTAACAAACTTCTTGCACGACATTCCAATCATCCATACATCTCCAACTCATCAGCATCCTTCATTAAATATTACTTTTATTCATCCAATGTGATCAATTATAACTTGGTTGTTACTTGGTAAATACTGAACTTCACTCAGTATACATTCTGCCTTCTTTAACTGATATCGATAACCTTAGGGTTTATCGACTAGGTTCCTTAGGGTTTACCGACTAGGTTCTTTGCTCAGTGACATACTATAGTATTAAACTTATGATCAACAACATATGTAGGATATCAAAACAATCAAAACAACATGATCTCATCATTGTCTAACTTGGTAATAGTTTCCCATTGAATAACTTATTATTCCCCTTCATTATCACATTCTTTTTGTCACTTACCGACCTCTTAATACTCATCAAAACATACTTCTCAAGATATGGCAACATCATACTGAATCAAAAAATCAATTGCTTGACATCAATGACAAAATAATATTATTAGGACAGTAATCATCCTTACAAAGTTATATCAACAATCTCCAACAACCTTCTCAATATCCTCATACCAACAAACTTACTGAAATGCCAACAATCTCCCTTTGTAAAAATGCTAACAATCTCCCCCTTTGGCATTGATGGCAAAACCAACTTTAATTGGCAATACCAACTTGATTTATTTCAATTGATTCAGATTCAGATTGCTATAAAAATTTCTTCTGAAACTTTTTGGAATTTGTCCCCAATCATTAGTCTTCTCCTAGCTTCTTCATTTAGTCTTCTCCCCCTTTGACAATAGTGCCAAAAAGAAAAACTAATTCATGATTTCTTCCTTTGTGAAGTAATTTCCTTGCAGTTTCATTCTCGGTCAAAGAAACTTTGTCTTCAATTACTTTTCTTGTACAACTTTAGGCGACCTCCTAAAGTGTAAGGAAACATCAAATCATAAATAGTTTGTTGGTATTTTGGTATGGTTTTGTCATTGATGTCAACACCTACTAAACACTTATCAACTCTAGCACTTTGGAGATCTAGCAACATTCATCGACAAGTAAGTGACTAATGCACAGTCACCGGTATATGGTACACCGGTAGGATATAGTGATCACCAACACTTGGAATGGCATGGAAGACACTTGGTAATGTCGAAGACATTGTTTGGACATCTTATCTTGGAGAGTTGTTTATCATTATATTCATATTTGCATATTTTCTTTTACTGGCAAATAGGTCTAGGGTTATCTAGGATTACACTGGCAGGTTTATCTTTTCCAAATCAGCATGGCATGCTATGGAGATGATTAATTAATGTTGTAAATGCATCAAGCTGACATGTTCAATCGGTTATTGCATCGAATATTGTATTTTTTGTAAAATGATTTTATTGTAATATCTTGTAGAACCGACCTACTAAAATTGGTCTTAGGTTATGGTATAAATGTAAGATCGAATGTGGAATGTGAAGAAGGTTGTGTGTGAAGGTATATGTGATATTAAGCAGAGCTATACATGAAGACATCATTTGAAGGTAAAGCTAGGGTTTTGTGAAAGCATATCAGCATTACACCGGTACTGAATCCAACATATGAAGATGCTATTTTGAGCAGTACATTCTTATTGGATTTAACCATCCAATTATAGTCAGTGTGACTCCCATTTGTGTTTGAGCAGTGAGCTCTAGGCGCTTGGCCTTTCTACATGTGCAAACCCCATTTATGTACACTTACTATCTGTAGTAGTATCATCTGATTGTGGGTAAGGTTTCCCATCATGGTTTTTCCCCTTACAAGGTTTCCACATATAAATATTGGTGTTATGTGTTGTGGATGACTTTGTCTTTTAGTTTCATGCATTAATCTTTACCGGTATTACATTTATCTGTTAAAACTATCCACTGGTATAACAGACTGTTTCATCGGTATTAAACAGTAATTTGATTAAGTTGTTTTTGGTTTAATATTATTAGACAACTGATTCACCCCCCCGCCCCTCCCTCTCAGTTGTCCCCAGGACCTAACATAGTTATCCTGTTGAGTCATAGAATTGATGCTTTCACCGAACTCTGTCAGTGAATACTAGATAGGGGTAGGACCCCTAAATTACTTTTGAGATACTCAAAAGTCTCCCTGGGCAATGGCTTTGTGAAAATATCTACTATTTGTTCCTTTGAACTGATATATTCCAGCACAACTTTCTTCTCTTGAACTTCTTCTCTGAGATAATGATACTTTATAGAGATATGCTTTGTCTTAGAGTGCATTACCGGATTCTTTGAAATGTTAATGGCACTAGTATTATCACAGAATATAGTTACTGGCTTGGTAACTTTCTCATTCATACCTTCCAACAGTTGTTTGATCCATGCAATTTTGGTACAATTCAATGCTACTGCGACATATTCACCTTCAACTGTTGACTATGAAATACATCCTTGTTTCTTGCTAAGACAACTTACTAGCTTGTCTCCCAAAAAGAAAACTTCACCGCTTGTGCTTTTCCTATCATCAATGTTTCCTGCCCAGTCAACATCAGTGTAGAATTTTAGGTCAAAAACATTCCCTTTTTTATACACTAAGCCATAATTTTTAGTGCCTCTCAGGTATCTGAAAATTCTCTTGATTGCTGTCATATGGGTTTCTTTGGGATCTGCAGAAAATCTTGCAACTATACCTACTGCATGTACTATATCTGGCCTGCTATGAACCACATATTACAACTTTCCAATCATAGATCTGTAAAGTGTCTCATCAACAGATGAAGATTCATCACTCTTTGATAGTTTACAGTTGGTAGTCATAGGAGTACTTACAGGTTTAGAATCCTCCATTCCAAATTTCTTCAAGATTTCCTTTATATACTTGGATTGAGTAATGAAAATATTATTTTTCATTTGCAGTATCTGTAAATCTATAAAATACTTTATTTCACCAATTAATGACATCTCAAATTATTTGCACATTTCATTTCCAAAGTTCTTGCATAAGGAGTCATTTCCACAAAAAATAATATCATCAACAAATATGGTTGAAAGTAGTATACCATTGTTTTCATCATTTTTCATATACATGTTGTTTTCACTTGTTCTTATAAATCCAATCTTGATCAAATAAGAGTGCAGTCTTTCATACCATGCTCTAGGTGCTTGCTTTAAACCATATAATGCTCTGATCAACTTACATACCTAATCTTTATTCTTGTCTTCAATAAATCCTTCAGGCTGTTTAATATAAACTTCTTCTTCTAATATACCATTTAAAAATGTAGATTTAACGTCCATTTGATATACCTTGAAATTTTTGTAAGCAGCATATGCCAACAATGTTCTCACTCTTTCAAGTCTTGCCACAAGTGCAAAAGTCTCACCATAATCAATTCCTTCTTCTTGAGCATAACCTTTGCAAACTAGTCTTGCTTTATTCCGAATGACCTCTCCTTTTTCATTTAGCTTGTTTCTGAAAATCCACTTTGTACTGATTAAATTTTTCTCTTTTGGTCTTGGGACCAGTATCCATGTTTCATTCTTCTTGATTTGTTCAATCTCTTCTGTCATAGCATTTATCCAATCTTCATTACTAAATGCCTCTTTTACTATCCTCGGTTCAAATTCAGATATCAGACATGTTTTTTGTCTCAATTTGTTCCTTGTCATTACTGGATCATCCTTATCTCCTATAATCTGACTTGAAGCATGATTTCTTCTGACATACTTGGCTAATATAGGCTCGGTAGGCTCTGTATGATCTTCTTCATCACTCGGTAACTGAATATTTTCTTCATTTTCTTCATCAACTTTCTCGGTAGGACTTCTCGGTTGAACATAAACAAACTCTTCATAATCTTCTGGTTCTTTGGAATTTCCTTCATCATTTCTTTCTACAAATTCATCAATTTTTACATTTGCACTTTCCACTATTTTGTTAGATGATTTTATCAGACATTTAAATGCTTTGCTTCTAGAAGAATAACCAAGAAATGTTCCTTCTTCACTTTTCTAATCAAACTTTCCATTCCTATAATCTTTATAAACATAACATCTACTTCCAAATATCTTAAAATAACTTACATTTGGTTTCTTGTCATATCAGATTTTATATGGTGTCTTCAAAGTTCCTTTCTTCAGTTGTACTTAGTTCAGGGTGTAAACTGTTGTGCTGATTGCTTCTCTCCAAAATATTTGAGGTACCCTCTTTTCTATCATCAGGGTTTTGGCACAATCTACAATTGATCTATTTCTTCTTTCAGCTATCCCATTTTGCTAAGGTGTTCTTGGTGCAGACACTTGTCTCTTTATACCATGATCATTGCAAAATAGGTTAAATTCATCAGAAATGAATTCTCCTCCTCTATCAGATCTTAGACATTTCAATTGTATCCCTATTTTTTTTTCAACTCTAGCCGTATACCATTTGAACATTTGAAATGCTTATGATTTTTCTTTTAAAAACATAACTGACATCATTCTTGAGTAATCATCCACAAATAATATGAAGTATCTATCTCCATAATAACTTTGAACTTTCATAGGACCACAAAGATCGGTATGCACAAGATCTAAAATTCCTTTAGAAGTGTAGGACTTACTTGCAAAGCTTGACCTTGTCATCTTTCCCATCTGGCATCCATGACATATTGCATTCTTAGGTTTTTCCAAGCTCAGTAGACCTCTTACTTAGTGCTTCTTGCTTATTTTGATCAGGTTATCAAAATTTACATGACAAAAGCTTTTATGCCATAACCAGGTATCTTCTATTTTAGCATACAGACAATTGTTCTGAGTTGAGTCAAGATGAAATGTATTACCTTTTGTTTGCGTCCTGGTAGCAGCCAACTTTCCATGTTTGTCATGAACTTTGACACTTCCTTTCTGAAATTCTATTTGGTATCTTGTATTGTTTAGCTGTGCTACACTCAATAAATTGTATTTCAAACCTTCAACCCAGTATACATCATCACATTTAGCATTGTCAAGGAGTGTTATGGATCCTTTACCTCTCACTGGACATGGTGCATCATTACCGAATCTTACATAACCTCCATCATAATATTCTAATTTAACAAACTTTTGTTTATCACCTGTCATGTGATGTGAGCATCCACTATCTATGATCCAAGAATCATTTTTATTTATATGAGATATTAGGGATTTTTCTTCATACCTTTCTTCATCTGATCCATGTTTGATACCCACATAAACAACTTCCTCTATATCAATCCCATCAGATTTATCATCATTGGATTCCTCATCAGCTACTAGGCATGTCTTTCTATCTCTCCTTCTGAAGTCTCAGTGTCCTCTGTATTGGTTGTCTTTCTATCTGTCATCTCGGTAATCTCTCTTTTCACTAGATTCTTTGTCAGGATAGTTAGAAGCCATATTTCCTATTCTATCATAGTTAAAATATTTTAAAGGTAACTTTCCCTTATACTTACCTTTGCCTCTTGGTAACCTTTTGGCTAATAATGCTTCAAACTCTTCTTGCTTTCTGATTTCCTCATATAGTTTGTGTACCTCTTCCATGTTTTTGTGAAATCTTTCACTTGCTCCACTGTGATTTCCTTCAGTATACTTATACGTTCTATCATTGTAATCATCAGATTCACCAAAATGAAAAGAACTAAATGTAGATTCAACTTTATTTACCGAAGACCCACTGTTATCAAAATTACTTAACTCAAATGCATGTAGCTTACCGATAGTAGCATCCAAAGAAACTGACATATTTGGTACATACCTTAACTCATTGATTGCAGAGACTCAAATGGCATAAGCAAGTAGAAGTGTTCTAATCAATTTACTTGTTACATCCTTTTCTTCAATAGTTCCTCCTACTCCTTTGATTTGATTGACAGTCTCCTTTAACCTTGTACTGTATTGGGTTATGTTCTCACCTTCATTCATTATCATGGATTCAAGTTAACCTCTTAGACTATCTACTTTTTCTCTCTAAACATGTTCATCCCCACCATACATAGACATGATCTTGTTCCACATTGCTTTGGCATCATTGCAGCCTTCTAGGTCATTAAACTCTAAGTTGGTTAATGATGATGTTATTTCAATCATTGCTTGAATATGTTCTTGGTTTTCCTTTATCTCTTCCATTGTCAATGGGTAGGTGCTAGGTGTAATAAAATCATTCTCCAGATAATATGTTGCATATTCTCCAATTCCTGATAAGTGCAGCTTCATCCTTTTCTGCCATGTGGAGAAACTTGACTTGTTCAGCTTTGGTGCATCCCTTTTATACATCTTTAGATATTTGCCTCAAGAACCTTTAAAATTTTCTTCTGGACTCCAATGCTCTAATACCAATTGTTAGTTAAGATGAGAGGGGGGTTGAATCATAAAAAATTCACAATACAATATATTTATCAGATTCAACCTCGGTAGCCTCTACTGATATGCAACTATGACTTTAAATCATTCAAACTCATAAATAGAAATGCTTAAGACATTATAACACATTCAACACTAGATTTAATGTGGAAACCCAAATAGGGAAAAACCATTGTGGGATTTCGAACCCACTAAGAAATATACCCTTCTAGAGTATGCTCGATTAAAAGCTAATCCAGTTATAGATTACAAACACATTGCTAGATGTGACCCGGTTAAGGGATTTACCTCAAACTTGTTAGAGTCTTGCACTTTGTTAGAAATGACCTTGTCAAAGGATTTCAAACACTCATTTAGAATGTTACCTTGCTAGAGGGTTTACAAATAAGACTGTTAAGTCCACTCGGTTAAGAGATTTCTTGTTACTTACAAAAAAAACAACAGTAATAAAATATATCTGCAACTTCCCATCTGAAATGCTGAAGCAAATTCTATTTGCTCAAAACAATCTTGTCATATGACTTATCTTGTCCCTTGTTGGGCTTGTTGGGCTTCTCAATCTAGTCATCAATTAGAACTTCAAGCTTCTGTGCTCGGTAAACATTATTGTGCATACATTTGCCCGCATACATTGTTCATCAACAATTCCTTATTTATAAAAAATTCCTAACCACTTAATCTCCTTGATCACATTTCCCATGATCAATCTTAGCCATCAGATTTTGAAACTTGACTAGGTTCATTGTATCATTCAATCTGAAAATGTTTTACCTCACCTTGGAACTTGCATTCATTCCTTGGAACTTGTGCTAGGTTATTGTGGTTCAATCTGTGATGTAGATCTTCCTCTTGATTTTCCATGTCATTGATCCTTAAAAAACTTCTTGCACAACATTCCAATCATCCATACATCTCCAGCTCATTAGCATCCTTCATTAAATATTACTTTTATTCATCCAATGCGATCTATTATAGCTCGGTTGTTACTCGGTAAATACTAAACTTCACTTAGTATACATTTTACCTTCTTTAACCGATATCGATAACCTTAGGGTTTACCAACTAGGTTCTTTGCTCAGTGACATAGTACAGTATTAAACTTATGATCAATAACATATGTAGAATATAAAAACAATCAAAACAACATGATATCATCATTGTCTAACTCGGTAATAGTTGCCCGTTGAATACCTTATTATTCCCCTTCATTATCACATTCTTTCTGTGTCACTTACCGACCTCTTAATACTCATCAAAACATACTTCTCAAGATATGGCAACATCATACTGAATCAGAAAATCAATTGCTTGACATCAAAGACAAAATAATAATATTAGGAAGTAATCATCCTTACATAGTTATATCAACAATCTCCAACAACCTTCTCAATATCCTCATACCAACAAACTTACTGAAATGCCAACAATCTCCCTTTGTAAAAATGCTAACATAGGTGGTGTGATCTAGAAGTAGCACGACTTGCTTGAATAGATCCTCTTCTTCTCACTCAAAACCGCATCACCAACTTCATCAATGACATATTTTGTAACACCTTCAACAACTTAACACTTCTATCTTGCATCATTAAAAAAAGTTCATCATAATGTCATTATATAGGCATTAGATTTCATGTCGGCTCAGAAATCATATCACAATTTCCTAGGTGTAGTGTATCTAGACAATCTAACATAACTCATCACAAATTGCCATCAAATTTGTCGGTTAGGGATAACTCATCACGATCGGTGATAACTCATCACACAATCAATGAATACCAGTTGGAACACTGATACCAGTTAAGAGTTAACCACATTCAACACATAAACCGATTGTCCTTCATTTGCTTCTTTAATTGTTTTCACTGAATCTCCAAACTAGTGTCAAGCCATTCTTGCATATAATGGTTGTCTACATATACTGGTTAGACACCCTCTAAACCATCTTTTTCTAAGCATCTAATAACGGTTACAATACAAGTGAGTTTAGGAGTAACACCAGTTTGTCTTAACTAAGATGACAATATGAACATATGTGTGTGTATACATGTGCCATTAATGACAACACATGAAGTCATCCATTACAATCATCATCAAGCCAATATAACTTATCTTAATCATGTAGTCAAAGTTAACATGACACATCCTCCTATGCCACAACCAACTCTCATCAATCTGAGCAATCGAGAAAATTTTGTTGCCAGCATTAAGATGAAAGATATTACCTTTTGATATAGTTCCTGAAGAAATTTCTACACTAGAGATATTCAAGATCTTACATTTCTCATTCTTGAATTGTAAATCATATCCCTTGTCATCCATCTATCCAAGACTTAAATATTATGCTTCAAACTTTTAACATATAAAACATCATCATTATTATGCTTACCATCAGGAAAATAGAACCTCTACCATGGATCATACAAGCTTTATTGTCTCCAAATCTTACTAAACCACCATCATACTTCTCCATATTCACAAATTTACCTTTATCACCTATCATGTGATATGAACAACCACTGTCAATCACCCATTCATCTTTCTCTTCAATCTTAGCAGCCAAGGCTTTCTCTTCAACAATGCATCTTGTAGAATCAACATGTACTGAATCATCTTGCTTGATAGCAATTATGATGCCCAAACTTTTGGGCAAAAGCGCAACAATAATTTTTTTTAAATAACATTAAATTAATTGCAATCTACGTTATGTGAAGGAGTGGTTGATCACATAGTTTCACAAATTCAATAGTTTAAGTGTCAATTTAATAAGGTCTTTAATGCGAATGTTAAGGTGTTATAATAATTCAAATTCAAGAGGGGTAACATGAGCATAAGTTTAACTAAGCGGGGTAAATTCAACCCCTAAGTCCCATTGTTAACCTTCCCTCATATGAAATAGATCCCTAGCATTTAATTTAAGAGACTATCCTTAGAGTAGTCCATATTATTTTAAGTTGGTTAGTTAAATTAAATATGCAACTAAGAACTTGAGTAGTTCCATTCATTTTAGAATAAACATACTTTTCTAAGGATTTAAATTATGGTTTTCTAAGAATTACAATCAAGCCCATTTTTTATAAAGTTAGTTATATAAACTCAATAAATATTATTCCATCCTGAATGAAAATATATTACAGAATTCCCCACTTAATATATTATTATTAATATAAACTTTTTATATTAATACTAATTTAATAGTCATGGTTATCTATTAACCAAAAGGTTCATTACACTTTAATTATAATTACAATAATTTCCTAATAGTGATTTTATTTTATTAACCCAAGATATATATATATATATATATATATATATATATATATATATATATATATATATATATATATATATATATATATATATACTTTATTAGAAAGGTTTCCATATACAAATAAATCATTATTTATATATGTTTAATTACATATACAATACTTTTAAAAAAAAAAGTAAACCTCTAAATATATATATATAAATAAACCTCTAAATATGTATATATTTGCGTGTTATGTGCCTTCGTTGTTTCACAGACTTCGTGGCCAGATTTTATTTGGCCTCTCAAAACAACAAATGCAACTAATATTGCATGTTATGCACCTTCACTGTTTCATGGACTGTGTGCCTGATATTTCCATTAGCCTCGCAAAATAGTGAATGCAACTAACATAGCATGTTATGCACCTTCGTTGTTTCGTGGACTATGTGCCCAACATTTCATTTAGCCTCGTGAAACAGCAAATGCAACTAACATAGTGTGTTATGCACCTTCCTTATTTCGCAAATTGTGTGGCTGACATTTGCTTTAGTCTCGCAAAATGGCAATATATATATAAACCTCTAGTATTTTATTTTTTTTTACTATCATTTTGATTTGGCCCCCAATATATAAAATTCAATGCACCTTCATTATTTTGTGGATTGCGTGGCCGACATTTTCTTTGGCCTCGTGAAACAAAGAATTTGACTAACATTGCGTGTTATGCGCCTTCACTGTTTCACGGACTGTGTGGCCAACATATGCTTTAGTCTCACGAAATGTCGAAACATATATATTACAAATTAATACTCCTTATTTTCACCTTTTCAGAATGGTGAAGAGTTGTCTAAATCCATGAATTGGGTTTTCACAATATTTTTTGAGTTTTTTCACTTCTTCCTTTTCAAATTTTTGTGAAAAAGTTAGAAAAATTGGGATTTGGGTTTCTTAGAAATGGCAGAAACAATATGACTCTATTTTTTATTTCAAATAATAGAAAAGTATATATATTTTTTTAATTTGTCATTTGAAATAACCTTCTAGGAAATGAAAATTGACTATGAGATAATAATAGTTTGTACATATTACAACACTAGTTTAGGAACTCCATAATTCCTTTGATTTTCACAATAACTAAAATCTGCAATCTAATAATTCAATACCATTTTAGAGTTTAAACCTTTCAACTTTATTTTCCTTTCAAAAGAAGGTTACAACAAATTTAAAATACTTTTCCCATCTCATTTTATTTGCTGCTAACAAATAATCTTAATAGGACCAATACTTTCTTTTACACAGTTTTCTTTGAAACTCAATAGTAAAGTAATGAAAATACATGTCTCTTTCTCTTTATAATCTTTTCTTTTCCATATTTCTCTAATTACAAAAGGATTGCATAATCTGAAATAATCATGAAGATACAACTTGAAGCACTCTTCAAACTGCTACATAGATAACTCTTTTCTTTTTGCTAAAGAATATAACAACTAACAAAAGTATTAAATTTTCTTTCTTGGATACATTGATTACAAGGAGAAATACATAGATCTATCTCTTTTCAATATTTCCAGAGATTCAAATAAATTTAATAGGAGGATTTAAAATCTGAAGATGCACATTTGGGTTCACTTGGAATCACTTTAGAAGCCACTTTAGGGAAACTAGCTTTCTCCATCTTCTAAATTAAATTGCAGACCTACAAATAAAGTATCTTTGGTTGTGACCATGGAGGCTCACCTCCCAACCTATGCCTACAAGAGGCCACCCCCGAGCTAGGAAAACCAAGGACCAAGTAGGATACACACATGCTCAAACACACATACAAAATGCAGATTTTACAAGAAAAATATTCAACAATGAACTCCCAACCCAAGGCTTGCACATAGTCACCAAGTGACTCAAAACATTGGGGTGAAGGTGGACCAAGTATCCAAAGGGAGAAACTGCAAAAAAAATTATTGATAACTAAATGCCTTCACAAGGCTAAAGAATCCATCTACTTTGTCTCTCACATGACCAAAAACATTCCTTATGACCCTAAAGGATTTTAGACAAAACTCCCCTTATGACCCCCAAATCTTATAAAAAAACAACAACAAGGATCCCAGATCCTTGTTTATCCCTCTCTTCCCAGAAGAGAGACTTTACACCAAAGGATTGTCCTAAATCCCTTCACCCCAAGACTACTCTTCCCTACCAAGGGTGATTTTAGTCTTGACTCCCATGAACATACAAACATGGAAAACCCAAAAGAAATCAACTAAAACACATGTCAAAATAGCATAGTTCAAAGGCATAGATTTGCATTCAACTCATAAACTAAAATCGGGTTTTACAAATAACAACATGAATGTAGCTAATGCTAAGGAAGGAATAACACCAACCTTTACTCCTACTATGGAAAGTATCTTGTAGAAGAGTTGTCCAATTCCCTTCCTAGTCTCTTGACAACCAATTTTTCTTATCTCAAATTCTCAATCCAAAACCAACTTGTCTCCAAGTTTGGAGAGTGGGTGATCAAAATCCCTAGTTTGGAGATCTTCCTTAAGTAAGCTCCCCTCACACTTCCACTTCCTTGAAAACTTGAAGAAGATGATTTCAAGATAGGGAAGTGCCCCTAACCAACAAAAACATGGAAGGTTGTCTACCCATGATTTCCTTTTCCATTTTCGTCCATCATGGAAAACCCCATTTTTGAGGTGACTTTACACTCACATGTGAATGGACACATGGCTCAAAATGATCCTTACCCATACGTATATCAAGTGGGCCTTCAAAAGTGACCTAAACTCAACACTAGGGGTTAGTTTGACCCCCCAAAAACCCACCTTAATTTTATCTATGGGTCAAACTTGATTTGACCACACTAATGGCTTTCTAACCAAGTGGTCTCATGGGGATGTTAAAAGATATTTGAAAAAGCATTGGGTCCCACAATCTCCCTCTTAAGGACATGCCATATGCCAACTCACAACATATCACAAGTATCAAATGACACCATAAAATACACATCACAAAATACATTTGGCATGTCCCTTTTAGGGAATAATTGAAATTACAATTACAATTACAAATATGAATATACACTCAAGCATCACTATTACGAAATAAACACTTTAAATACGAGGTATTGTCTCTCCAAATAGAAAACCGTTGGCTTTACTATTTCACATAGGTTTGGCCTTAGTTCTCCATGTATTTCCATGGTCACATGGATTAATATCCTACACATCTCAATTCACACATAAGAAGGTCCAAAACAATACTCATTTATATATGAACGGAAATGCATGTCAAACACATAGCATCCAATTTCACATCATTTCATGAATTGATTTCCAAATAAAGAACAATAAAGATAGAAACCAATTACTTTTCCTAGCAATCCATATGTAATTTTCTACTCAATTACAACATCATAGAAATCATATAGAGCAATCATAAATTAGGTATGCATAAATGGATCACTACATCAATCTAAGTACTGAAATCAATTGTAATGTAGAATACATCTTATCCACTAGTTTCATGAAGATCAAATGTCCAAAGGTCTCATGAGCATGTTGTATCAAGGTTCTAACTCAAAAGATAAGTCCACAACATAAATGAAATATACTCTTATGATGGGTTCGAGATAGGATCCCAAACCCCAAATAGATATATGATACTTAAACAATTTACATCTAATTATCCTCAAGGAGGTCCATATTCACTAATTTACTCGGATAACATAGTCCATCATATTGAATCAAAGCATCTTTACATAGTGTTCCAACCACACATGCAAACTTTTAATAAGGTTAACCATGGTCAAACTAGGTTAACTAGAGTTTGATCGAGGAGGGGTACTACAACAATGAACAAAATTTCATCTTGTGAATTTTGTTTCTCAGACTCATCATCTGTCACACCTTCATCAACAACATAAGAACATTTTGTTTGATATCTATATTTATGATTAGGCTTGTAAGGCTTATCCTACTTTGTCACTCTTTTAGGACACCTACAATCAAAATGTCCTATCTTATTGCATGAAAAACATTTCAAAGGTAACTTCCCTTCATACTTATCAGCTCCCTTAGGAAATCTTCTAGCAATAAGTGCTTCAAGCTCTTCCAGTTCTCTTTCATGTTCTAGCATCTCTCTCATTTCTTTTTCATATTTGGAAATCCTAGTTGAACTCTCTCCTGGATCATACTTTTGCTTCCTAGATGCATTGGCTTTAAATGCAGTCTCAATTTTTCCATGTGATTCACCAAGTTCACTCAATTTAAAAGCAACAAGCTTACCAACCAACATATATCTTGTCACAGTTGTCATAGTCTGGATCTCATCAATAGCAACAACTTTGTGTTTTTAAGTAGGAGGCAAGGATCTCAACACTTTAGCTACAATCTCATCTTCTTCAAGGACTCCACTAACACATCTGATGTTTAGTACAAGATTATTCACTTTATCCATAAAGGATGAAATATTCTCATCTTCTCCCATTTTCAACAACTCATACTTTCTTTTCAAGATATGCAATTTAGAAACTTTCACATGTTTATCTCCTTCATACAAGGTTTCTAGCTTCTTCCAAATCTCATGAGCAGCCTTTAATCCCATGACATTAGTCATCTCTGCATCAGTCAGGGCACTCAACAATACTTCTTTAGCTTTTATGTTATGTTCAACATCCTTGATCTCAGCTACAGTAACAAGACCATTTTAAGGAACATTGTAGACATTCTTCGTGATCTTCCAATAATCTTCTCCAAGACAATTCAAGTGAACCTCCATCTAGTTCTTCCATATAGTGTAATTAGCTCCATCAAATATTGGACTCCCCTTCTTGAAAATAATGGTTGCCATCCTGGATCTCCTCAAGCTGTCAAGCTTCTTCCAGAGGATCTAGCTCTGATACCAATTGTTGGCAACAACAATGTAAGAAAACTGAGAGGGGGGTAAATTAGTTCTCACCAAACTTAACCAAATTAACCTTAACTTCAAATCTGATCAAGAAAACTAACAAAAAAGATAAACACCACATCAACAACACACATAACACATAGGTTTTTGAAGTGGAATACCTGATCAAGGAAAAAACCATGGTGGGAACCTACTCACAATATGATGATACTTTGTAGGGTTATTTGTAAATATTATAATGAGGAATGCACATGATTTCAGACACACTACCTAGAAATCACTACTCAAAAACAACAAAGCGCTACAACCCTAGGAAGGCTCACTGCCTTATAAAGAATGAACAATAATCCAAATTACATGAATTGAAAGAATAGCATCTTCGAATACCTGATTATAATTATGGTTAAGAACACATACTCAAACTATGCTCTTCACACATTTACACACTCTTTCACACTTATTTGATTTTCTCCTTTTCTATTGAAGGATCACAACAATATTCACACATGTAGATGCTTCTCACAAATCAATATTACATGTATTTATACAATTTCATCAACCTTACTCCTCAAGGTTGGTTCAACACATAAGACCTAACTACAAAATTATATCACATGATATAAATCAATATGCAGACCAAGAAAATGTCGACAAGGACATAACATGGACCCAAATCAAATCCTTATACATGCAACACCACCAAATATTTTGCCAAGATCAAACACAACATGCAAGAACCATTAGGTCGGCCAGAATGTCGTATAACACGAAGAATACCACAAGACCAATAAAATATTCAATAGAAAGCACCACAATTAATGCGGACTATCAAAATCCAAAGAACATAAAAAGTCAATGTGAATTCCTCTATAACAGTTGCAATAACTCATATAACTAGAATCATCATCATTTCATCACTAGAGCTCAAGAATACCAACAACAAACTAAAATATATGCTTTTGAAGTTCCAAATCATTAACCACCCAAACTGAGGACACACATGAGTGCCCCAAACACTCTCCAAAATCCATATAATATAAAAAATCAATTCTAGAACCAACAGAAAAACCAATCATCACACAGGATCACATAACTCGATGAAATCACCTTCCGAAACACTGCAACTCATATTGAATCAACTAGAGATAAGTACCTCAAAAGCCATTAATCTGCATCAGTATATCTGCAATAAATTATCCAACCAACTCTTTCCAACATCAAAGCACAAGAAACATAGGAATATGTTGACATCAATGACAACAACACATTCTACCAACTCTAATATCCATAATCTTGCCATTTGGTATTGATGGCAACATATGAATGTGAAAAACAATCAATGCAAAGAAAGAAATAAACTCCAACAATCTCCCTCTGAGATCATGCACACACAAATCTCTACCTCAGATAGGTAAGACAATTTTTCTCATTCTTCTCTCCCCATTTGACATCAATGCTAAAGGCATATAGAAATCATTATTCTCTCCCCCTTACCAAATAATATCTCCCCTTAATATACACATTGAACAACTCTAAACAACTGAATCACATGCTAACTACTCCCCCTAACCCACTCATTAATCCAGATATCAAGATATGACTATGAAGTCCACCAGATTGATACAACTCAATGCATTAGTTCACATTAGGAGGGGCAATCACACCTAACTTCTCTGTCAAATATACAAATGTATCTACAGGCAAAGGCTTAGTAAAGATATTTGTAATCTATTCCTTTGTAGATACATACTCTAGTCTGACTTCTTTCTCAATCACCTTCTCTCTCAAGAAATGAAACTTGATTGATATATGTTTTGCCTTAGAATGTAATACTAGATTCTTAGAAATATTGATAGTACTATAATTTTCACAATATATAACAGTAGGCTTATTATAAACAACTCTAATATATTTCAGCATCTTCTTCATCCAAAGTAAATGAGTACAATTTCTAGCAACAACAATATATTCAACAATTCGAAGCAAAAGGATAGTGGACAAAAAGATGATCAGCCAACCAGGAAAAAGCACTTGCTTTTGGAAGACAAATTACATCCCAAAAAAGCCTAAGGGGCCAGGATTCCCCCATACAACTAGAAGATAAAAACCTGTAACCATCTTTAACCTAATACCCTCTTGACTTTGAGTGAATCTAGAGTAGCTCATCCTCCTCTAAGAAAATAATCTGATGCTTGTTCAATTCCTCAACATAGGCTGACTTGATTTCTTGCCCCATAGGAAATGATTCAATAGATTTCCATCTTATAGCCAACAAAGGCCCAGACAAATCCGAATAAAATCAATCTGCCACATAAATTCCCCAAGAAAACTGCAATTGAGACATAAGAGGTGACCAATCCCTAATGCTAGTCAAGACAAAGTAGCCATTCCACACTTCTTCCTAGAACTTATCTTTCTTACCATTATGCACAAGCCAAGATACTCCTGGAAGAATAACAGACCTACAATTGACCATGAAATTCCAAATTGCAAACCCATTGGGTAGTGAAGAAGCTATGAAAAGAGCCTCCCCTGGCCTATTACCTAAGTATTTAGCAAACAAAATAGAGGCTCATTTGGAAGATGGTTCTTTATATAACTTCCATACTAATTTAGCCCCTAATGCCAAATTTTGTTTATCTAGATCTTTGATGCCAGCCCCTCCCAAATTCTTAGGGAGACACACCTTATCCCATGCTAACAATGTAATTTTAGCCCTACTACCAACATTATCATTTCATAAGAAGGATCTCAAAACAAATTGCAAGTTAACAATTGCTTTTTTAGGAGCCTTGAAGACTGACATCAAATAGATAGGGACCGCATTCAAAACAGACTTAATAAGCACTAATTTGCTAGAGAAAGTCACCTATTTACAATATTATAAATAATAATAAATTAAAAAAATATTTAAAATAATTTATTTTCAAATATAATGAAATTAAAAAAAAAAACCTAAAAATTCTCACATTCCTAAAAATTTGCTCCTATAACACCAATTTTTTAAAATTTAAAAATAATATAAATCTAACTTTACAAAAACTAAGTTTATTTTAAAAGCAAAAATAATAATAACTTGTTTTCTTAAGAACTAGAGAAAAAGCATGTATTAGCTTAAAAAATTATAGATTGATTTGGATATTGTAAATCAATGTGAAATAGATATATATTAAATGACAAAATATTTTAATTTTATTAATAATTTAACATTAATACAAATGAATTAATTCACTTAAAAATAAATGATTTCATATTTAAAAAATAATAATAAAAAAGAACTAATAATAAAATGGGAACTTGCATGTTTTAATTTCATATGCATAGTCATTATTAGACTCCATGAATTAAGATTTCACTTCTTTTTTTTTTAATTTTAAAATGTTTACTTCATATTTATTTTAACAAATAATTAAAAAAAAAATAGATAAAATAAAATTTGCATGCTTTATGCGGGAGGTAAGTGTGGATGAGATCCCTTCTTCGGTTTTGGAATATTTGAAGTAAAGAAGGGTATAGTTTGTATTCTTCATCAACCTCCTTATTTGGTGTGGCTTTTCTTTGGTGTGGGTTCTGCTATGCTTGCTCACAATGTTTATTTTGATAGGGTCTTTGATTATGGTTTCATTTCTGCTATGTGGTATCATTCTAACCAGTGGTTTGGAGAATTGTCTTTCATAGACAGGGGTGGTTCAGACTGATGTTTTTTGGCACCAATGGATATGCATCCTTCGGTGATCATACTTTAATCTTCCTTCTATATGCTTCTATTGGCGGCTTCCTTTATATCTAATGCGGCTTATGTAATTGGGATGGGTTTTTTGATGTACTATGCCAATGGGCATTTGGTATTGGGTAGAATAGGCTTGTGTTACTTAAGCAATACTGAAGGGTTTTCTTACTAGTTCTTTCCCTTCAGTGCTTTTTGAACCAGACAATGTAAAAAACTTTTAAAATTTAATATAGTTCAGTGGTTCTATCCGCTTTTATCCAAAAAAATAAAATAAATTTGCATGCTTTAATTTTACATGCAAAATCATTATAAGATCAATGAATTATGATTTCATTTTTTTCTTTTAAATATTAGAACTTTTACTTTCAAATTATTTATTTAATAAAACAAATTGATAAACTTGCATGTTTTTGTTTCACATCCATAATCAATGAAAGCAAAACATGCTATTAATTCCATAAGATTTTTTTTATGCAACATGGAAGAAAAAAAAACATATATAATTAAACTAGGAAGCTATTAATTTCATAGATCTTCTCAAAACAAAATGTAGATGAGAATGAGTGGTCAAAAAGAGGGAGAAAAAATCTATTTGAACAAAACAAAAAATTGTATTAATTTAATATTTTATCTGATTTTGATTTTAAGATTTTTTAAATTTAAAAATATTATATATTTGTATATTTTTTAAACATGAAATAAATATATATTGAACGAAAAAAATTATAATTTGATTAATAATTTAACACTAATACAAATGAATTACTTCACTTAAAAATAAATCATTTCATATTTTAAAAATAATAATAAAAAAGAACTAATAGATAAAATGGGAACTTGCATGTTTTAATTTCATATGCATAGTCATTATTAGACTCCATGAATTAAGATTTTTTTTTTGAATATTAAAATCTTTACTTCAAAATATTTACTTTAAAAAATTAAAATAATAATAATAATAATAATAATAGATAAAATAGAATTTGCACGCTTTAATTTTACATGCAAAATCATTGTAAGATCAATGAATTATGATTTCATTTTTTTTTCTTTTAAATATCAAAACTTTTACTTTTAAAATATTTATTTAATAAAACAAATTGATAAAGTTGAATGTTTTTGTTTCACATACATAATCAATGAAAGCAAAAGCATGCTATTAATTCCATAAGAATTTTTTTAAATGCAACATCGAATATATATATATATATATATATATATATATATATATATATATATATATATATATATATATATATATATAAAAGAAAGCTATTAATTATGAGTGAAGTCCAAAAAGAGGCATTGAAAGATTGGTACAAACTAATAACAAAAAAATTAATAAGAGTTTTTCTAAATGAGGGAAAACTGAGAGAAAAAGGCTTTCTAACAAAACAAAAAATTGTTTTAGATTTATTAGCTAAAAAGGAATGGATTGGTTTGGATATTGTAAACTTTAATTTAATATTTTATTGATTTTGATTTTGAGATTTTTTAAATTTGAAAATGTTATATATTTGTTTATTTTTTAAATATGAAATAAATATATATTAAACTAAAAACATTATGATTCGATTAATAATTTAAAACTAATACAAATGAATTAATTCACTTAAAAATAATAATTAAAAAGAATTAATAGATAAAATAGGAACTGTATGTTTTAATTTCATATGCAAAGTCATTATTAGACTACATGAATTAAGATTTCACTTTTTTTTTTTTTAATATTAAAACCTTTACTTCAAAATATTTACTTTAAAAAATAATAAAATAAATAAATAGAATTTGCATGCTTTAATTTTACATGTAAAATCATTATAAGATCAATGAATTATTATTTCATTTTTTTCTTTTAATTATTGATAAATTTGCATGTTTTTGTTTCACATACATAATCAATGTAAGAAAAAGCATGCTATGAAGCTATTAATTATGAGTGGTGTCCAAAAAGAGGCATTGAAAAATTGGTACAAACTAATAACAAAAAAATTAATAAGACTTTTTCTAAATGAGGAAAACTGAGAGAAAAAAACTTTCTAAACAAAACAAAAAGTTGTTTTGGATGTATTAGCTAAAAAATTATGGATTGGTTTGGATATTGTAAAGTTTTAATTTAATATTTTATCTAATTTTGATTTTGAAATTTTTTTAATTTGAAAATGTTATATATTTATGTTTTTTTTTTTTGATAAAAGTGGATAGAACCATTGAACTATATTAAATTTAAATTTTTTTTTACAGTGTCTAGTTCAAAAAGAACTGAAGGGAAAGAACCAATAAGAAAACCCTTCAGTATTGCTTAAGTAACACAAATCTATTCTACCCAATACCAAATGCCCATTGGCATAGTACATCAAAAAATCCATCCCAATTACATAAGCTGCATTAGATATAAAGGAAGCCGCCAACAAAAGCATATAGAAGGAAGATTAAAGTATGATCATCGAAGGATGCATATCCATTGCTGCCAAAAAACACCAGTCTAAACCACCCCTGTTTATGAAACACAATTCTCCAAACCACTGGTTAGAATGATACCACATAGCATAAATGAAACCATAATCAGAGACCCTATCAAAATAAACATTGTGATCATGCATAGCAGAACCCACACCAAAGAAAAGCCACACCAAATAAGGAGGTTGATGAAGACTACAAACTATGCCCTTCTTTACTTCAAATATTCCAAAACTGAGGAAGGGATTTCATCCACACTTACCTCCCGCATATTAGCTTCACTGTCAATGGCTAAGTTAGCCAAGAAATCCGCAATCTTATTCACTTCCCTATAACAGTGGGAAAACAAAAAGGAATCAAAAAAATCTAATTTTTGCAAAATATGATCAAGTATATATTGTAATTGCCAACAATTCGACTTCTTTTTCATGACACTTTGAATAATAAGCATAGCATCACCCTTAATTATCAAGTCCTTAATTCCCAAAGATATAGCCATATCCAAACCAAAGGACAAAGCAAAGAATTTTGCATAATTGTTAGACTTGAAACCAATCGCATGACAACGAGCCTGAATAAATCTTACCTTATGATCATAAATTACCATACCTGACCCTACCAGGCCAGGGTTCCCACGAGAAGCACCATCAAAATTCAATTTAAAGTGCCCTTGCCGAGGTGGTTTCCAACAAGAAAAATTTCTCTTACTTATAGCATTAGTCTTATTTAAAATAGATCCATGAGAAGGCAAGACTAATAACATTCTCCAAACTCGAGTTACCCTACCATCCCAATGAGAAAAAGAGGTAAGAGTTTCCAAATTATTATAGATAAAAGACAAAGCAACTTTAGAGATGGAAGATTCAATCCTCAATAAAACCTCAGCCAAGGAAGAACTTGTTTGTTTAAAAATCCTATTATTATGCTCTAACCAAATATTCCAAATCACAATAGATGGAGAAATAATCCAAAGACATGCATAGAAAGATGAGGCAAACATGAGAGGCCAGGCTCTAAAGTGGGAAAGGAGATCCTTACCAATAACAAAGGATAGATTAAGCTTTTCAAACAACCACTACCAGCAAGCATAGCCAAAATCACAGTGAAGAAACAAGTGTGCAAAGTATTCTAAATTTTTATTACAAAAGACACAAGAAATTATTGCAATAATACGCAACCTGTCCAACCTCATTCCCGTAAGGAACCTGTTCTGCACTGCTAACCAAGCAAAAGAACCAGCCTTTGGGAGGCAAGACATATGCCAAAACAACTTGTATGGCCAAGTAGATAAATCTTTAGCAACCAAGAGAAAATTATAGCCATCCTTAACTGTGTACTTACTAGAGATATTCCTTGTCCAGATAAGCTCATCATCGGCATCAGAAATAATTATTACTCTCTCCCCCAACATCTTTTCATATTCCAATTTTACATTTTGATAAATATCTAAAAACTCAATTGATTTCCATTTTGCCACCTTAAGATTCTCACTATACTCAATTTCAAAATAATCAGCCACAAAGACACCCCAAAGGGAAGAAAGAGTGGAAATTAAAGGAGACCAATCCCTCGAGTTCACCAAAGGGGGATGTCCATTCCAAACTTCCTCCCAAAACCTAACCTTTCTACAATTATGAACAATCCATGAGAGATGAGGCAAAATCACTGATCTACATTTACATAGAAAATTCCAAATAGTTGAACCAGACGGTAAATTAGAAACTTGAAACACATACTCTCTTGGTCCGTTATTTAAATATTTAGCAAACATAATTTGTGCCCAAAAGGAGAATGGTCTCTGATACAATTTCCAAACCAACTTAGCACCTAAGGCTAAATTCTGACTTTCCAGATTCCTAATGCCTATGCCCCCAAGGTTTTTAGGCAAACAAACTTTATCCCATGCTACCAGAGGGAGTTTCTTCATACATTCTTTATTATTACTTCAAAGGAAGGACCTAAGAGTATCTTGCAAACTAACAAGAACCGCTTTCGAAGACTGCAAAACAAACTTGAGATAAATAGGAACAACATTTATGATAGACTTAATAAGAACAATCTTACCAGCCAAAGATAACCATCTATGATTCTAGGATAGGATCCTTCTAGAGATAACTAAAATGATCTTATCCCAAAACTCAACTCTATCCTTCTTAATGAAGAAAGGTATACCAAGATAAGAACAAGGAAGATTTCCAGATGCAAATCCCCAAAAAATCTCCAATCTATCTTGAACCAATTGTGAAGCATGAAGGAAAAAAATCTTTGACTTTTCAACATTGACTCTCTGACCAGAAAAGGATGCATAATTCTGTATTATCCCCTTTATCACTCTTGCCTCACCCAAAGAGGCCTGACCAAATAACAAGGTATCATTTGCAAACAAGCAATGCGAAATGCTTTCTGGAACATTATGAATCCTAATTCCCTTCCAAAGCCTACCTAGCTTAGCGGCTCTTATAGCCTAACTGAATGTTTCAGCTAGAAGAATGAACAAGAAAGGAGACAGGGGATCCCCTTGCCTCAAACCCCTAGAAGAGGAGAAAAAACCACAAGGGGAACCATTAATTAGAACTGAGAACTTTGCAGAAGAAATAAAAGCATGAATCCATTTGACCCATGCCTTGGAAAAGCCCAATTTAAGTAGAACAACACACAACGCCCCCCATTCTACTCTATCATATGCTTTCATCATATCTAATTTGAGGATCATGGTCAGGATTCTCTGAGTAGAAATAGAATGTAGAACCTCATGCACCACTATAGCTCCCTCTGACATCTCCCTTCCTGGAACAAAACCACCTTGTTCTAAAGAAATGATCCTAGGCAGAAGTTTAGCCAACCTTAAAGAAATAGCCTTGGTAAAATCTTGTACAAAGTATTACATAAAGCAATAGGGCGAAAATCAGCAAATATCTTGGTAACCTTTTTTTTAGGATTAATTGCAATCATTGTAGTATTAAGCTCTTTCAAAACAGACCTATTCCTTCTAGCTTCCTCAAGGGATAATAAAACATCATTCCCCACAAAATCCCAGCATTTCTGAAAAAATAAAGGAGTAAATCCATCCGGTCTCAGAGCCTTATCAGGGTTCATTACAAAAACATCATTCTTAACTTCATCCAAAGAAAAAGGAGACATCAACATTTTATTATCTTCCAAAGATACCAAAAAAGGAATATTAGAAGAAATGTTATTATGGAGATCTCCATGCTCCGAAGATAATAGTGACTTAAAAAACCTAACTGCCTCTTAAGCAATATCCTCCTGTTCTGTTAAAAGTATACCATCTGGACACTCAATACAAGATATCCTATTTCTACTTCTCTTAATTTTTGTTGAAGAGTGAATTTTTTTTGTATTTCTATTACCATCTGAAAGCCAGATCTCCCTCGATTTCTATCTCCAGTAGATTTCTTCTCTGGACAAAACTTCTTCAAGCTCTGCTTTTAGTAATTTTAGTTCATCACAAACAAGAGGCACCATACCACGTTGAATCACATGTGAATTAAGACATTCAATCATATCCAAAATTCTCTATTTTTCCTGAAAGATATTCTTAAAATGCAATATATTCCATTCTCTAATATTAAATTTGAAAAATCTCAACTTCTTAGCAATCTGAAACATTCGGGAACCAGAGCAATAAGGAGCAGAACTCCACCATTTTTTGAGCAAAGGCAAAAAGGAAGAATCTCTAAACCACATAGGTTCAAATTTAAAAGGTGACTTAAAAGGAGCTTTATCTTCCAGAATTGATAGAGAAATTGGAAAATGATCTGAGCCCGAAACTGGAAGAATAGAGGAAAAAAATTTGAACTCTGAATCAATCCAAACATCTGATAACAAAAACCGGTCTAACCTTTCTGCAATCTGAGAAAAATCTCTTCGCATATTTGTCCATGTGAAAATCCCATTCTAAAACTGACAATCAAAGAGACGCATGTCCTTAATGAACATCCAAAAGTCTTCCATAATTTTTTTATTAGGAAGAATACCTCCTTTCTTTTCTCCCAAGTCAGTGATAGCATTAAAATCCCCCCCAAAGATTATAAAGAGACCATGCCTTAAAGGGGAGGAAATCCTCTTAAGTTCTCCCCATAATTTAGTCTTCCTTTGAATACCAGAAGGAGCATAAATATTAAAAAGCCAAAACTTAACCTTCGAAAGCTTGCTTTTAACTAAGGCCAACATCCAATTTACAGTAGAAGCAACTAGCTCAACCTCAATGTTATAGTTATTCCAAAGCAATGCCAAACCCCCTAACGCACCACAAGCTGGAGAGGAGAGGAATTCCCACTTTCTCCAAGAAGAAAAAACCAAATCAGCAAACTCTTTTAAAAATTTTGTCTCTTGCAACATGAAAATATCACAATTAACTAAGTCCATCTAGGACTTAATTAAGCACCTCTTGTTAGGGGCATTTAAGCCCCTAACATTCCAAGATATAATTCTCATTTCTCTCGAGGGGAGACCGAGGCTCCCCTCTTTCCTTTAGACGGAGAAGACTTTCCTTCTCCAAAACTACTTTGAAGATTATGCTTCATAGCCCCTGACCTAGTCATAGGAGGACTGATAATAGACCTCTTACTCCTCTTTCCCTTAGGAGTACCACTTCCTTTCATAGCGTCACCAAGAGAAATCGAATGCTTCCCTTTCCCAACACCAGGAGAAAGAGACAAAGTCTGCTGAATCCAAGCATCAATTTCCAATTGAGTCTTTCGATTCTTTGGAGGCCTACCCCTACCAGGAGAAACCACAGATGAAGCCCTAATTAGAGTAGTTTGGTCAATTGGTAAACTCTTAATTGACTTAGGAGAAGTCATGGCTAAATTATCTATGATGCCCACTTCTGATGAGGCCAAAATCTCAAAAGGGTTAGTAGATGCAGAAATAGGAAGGGTTGCTTTAATTCCCCCCAAGTCATTCTCAATGGAACAGATAACCCTATTCATAATGTCCTCATCCATCTGATGCTCATGATCTTTAAAAAGATCATTTACTTGGTGAACCAGGTTTTCATCTAGCATAATAACAGGAATGTCCCCTAACTGAATATTATTTCCTAAGGTGGCATTATTATCCACATCCACATCAACATGCTGAGAAGAATTAGACACCAATTCTTTGACTTGTTGAGCAAGGATAGCATCATCAGGAAACCCTAGAGAAGAAACCTCAACATTAGACTCTAAAACAACCTCGTCATTCTTCACAAAAATCTGACCAATCCCCTGACAACTTTCTAAGTATTCTTTTGACTTCACAAGACAGATAGGATTCCCACCACCATCATTTAGTGACTTATCCAAGGAATTCGAGGTAGTGAGATTTGGAAGTAGATCATCCACATTGTTGTCCCCTGAAACCACAATATTCTGGTGAGCTACTATTTTATCCTTACTTATAAAAAACCCTATAGACTTTGAATCGTGAGACACAACATAAACCTCTTGCTTCCCAACATCCCTCATAGCCTAGTTAACCTCAAAAGTAGTGGGAGGTTTCCCAGTGGAACCATTAACTAATAGTTTATCTAGAAATGGATTATCGTTACTACCCAAACAATGTTCTGCCCTATCCAAAATAGAGGATTTTGAAAAATCCATAAGCAAAGGAGCATCCAATTGCAAGGAAGTTTTACCAAAGTCTTTCTCCAACTTATTAATTGGTTGTTTCCAGATACCCTCATGAGATTTAATGATACAGATGAGAGGGCAAACATTATTAGGGTTAGTCAAGACACAAATTTTTACCAAAACCTCCCCCTCCACAAAATCAAATCTTGATGATAAGAAAGAACCACAAGTATTACCAATTTGTTCCAAAACCTCTGGGTCCATAAATTCAAACGGTAATTTGGGCAAGCCAAACCAGAAAGGAACTAATTTAAAGCTTGACCAAGTTGGGACATAAAATGGTTTCCAAGCCAAAACAAACACTAAATTTTTACCAAACCAGTAATGTGAAGATTTTAAAACTTCATCCCTAACATAAGAAGAGTTGAAAACAATAATAAATGCATTTGCAGAGAGTAATTGAAAATAACGCATATCAAACCACTTTTTCTGCAATTTATGATGAAATTTAGATAAACTAGTTGCATCCCCCCATATTTCCCCCAAAATAGCATGTGTATGCAAACAACAAGCTTTCAAATCCACAACAGAATCAAGTAAATCAATGCATGGAATAGGAGCCCATACCTATGAAGACCCACCTCCTAAATCAGAGCCAGTTTGATTTTCACTTACCTTATCGTCTTTTCCTGATGTCGAAGATTCCCTTACCTTATCCCCCCTTTGATGTGATGAAGATAACTCAAGCAGGTTACTATTAGAATGTTTGTCCCTCATCTTTTCACCAGTGTTCAGCCGAGAAGCCCTAATTCCCTCATTTACAGAAGAAAACTTCATAACTTTTGCATAGGACGGTTTTCCTCCCAGCTCTATAGATCGTTTATTCGGAAGCCCCTTTAAATGATTTGGGATAAACTTTTGCCGCGGGCCCTGACCAAAATGCCTATGATCCAAAAATCGTTGATGCCCTTCACCAGATTTGTCCATACTCCGCCAATTTCCACTGCTTGGACCTCTGAAAAAAACCCAGAAATACTTGGAGACCGGTTTGAAATTTCGTAAGTCTATCCTCAACTAATTTTGCGCTGTCACATCAACCCACGCGCCAATAACCCTAGATTTGTCCATGCAGAGCACTTTTAAAATCTGAAAGATCTGGATTGCGCAAAACCAAATTTACTGCACCTTTGGCTTCTAAATCTTTAATGATCATTTTGTAACACTTCTAATTAAATTGTGCAGTCCACAAAAAGGATGGCGCAAATGTAAATCGGCCTGAAAGATTTGAAGAGTCCAAATGTTTTGTCCACTACAATAAAATCTGTCCTTCCCAGAATTTGTAGTAGTAGGAGAATATTGATCGCAAGACAGTTTTATACAACTTCCGTAATCTTAAAAGAAAATTTGGAAAAAATCGCAATTCAGATAAAATGGCAGTTGGCGTCGTTTTTCCACCAATTATCAAATAAAAATCGTTGACTGTCAACGATTTTTTGGGGATTAAAATCGCTATTAATCGCGATTGAAACCTGCCAAAAAAATCGCGTTTTTCATTTCCCATGAAAACGCTGACAAAAAACCCTAAAAACGACCGCAAAAAATTATAAGATGCATTCTCCACAGTCCAGACACCACAGATTCGTAGGAACTGCCTTGCAGAGTTGCAGGAACATATTTATGTATTTTTTAAATATGAATTAAATATATATTAAACGAAAAACATTACGATTTGATTCATAATTTAACACTAATATAAATGAATTACTTCACTTAAAAATAAATCATTTCATATTTTAAAAATAATAATAAAAAAGAACTAATAGATAAAATACAAAGTTGCATGTTTTAATTTTATATGCATAGTCATTAATAGAAAAAAGAACTAATAGATGAAATGGGTATTAAAAAGAACTAATAGATAAAATGGGAACTTGCATGTTTTAATTTTATATGCATATTCATTATTAGAAAAAAAGAACTAATAGATGAAATGAGAACTTGCATGTTTTAATTTCATATGCATAGTACTTATTAGTACTTGTCGTTAGGCAATACTCTTGTAATAAACTTTTTTTGTTATGCTTAAATAGTTATTAAAAAAAATTATTTTGACCAATCATAAACAAATATTTTTCTTTCTTTTAAATTTTTAAATTTATTTTAAAGTATACATGCATATTTGTTAACTTTATAATTAAAAAATATATTTCTCTTGTAAATGATTGGCTAATACTTTTTTCCTTGTTATACACGGTTTTCTCGGATGTAGGATAATAGATTTCTCGGAAGCAGCATAATATTTGTTAACTTTATAGAACTTGAGTTCATCCAACACTATTTTAAAAAACTAAGGTATCTGTATAATTTTTTAGCTTTTTTTTAAGTATGAAAAAAAGAGACATTCATTCTACATCAGCTAATGTTATTTTGAATTCAAAGGTTCATTTGTAAAATTTAAAAAACTAAGGTATCTGTATAATTTTTTAGCCTTTTTTTTAGAATTCACAATTTTTTTCCTTAAAAATGCTGCAAACTCACAATTAAATATGTTCAAAATATAATAAATAAAAGTTTTTTTAGAAGGGGTCAAATATTTGTGTTAACTAAATTTGACATGCTTGAACTTTTAAACATTTATATCATATATGATTTAATTAAATTTGTGTTAACTGTTTATTTAAAATTTTAAGAAAAACTCCTTGGCAAAGAATATCTCCTCAACATATGTCTTCATAATTTGTTTTTTAGTTTGAAAATAATAGTGTTAGTTAATTTTATTTTTTATTTTTTATTTTTTCGAGATGCCACTCCTCACCAGGGTTTGTTGTTTTGCATGTATGATCTCTTACCTTCACAACCAGAGTTTTCTCTTGCTATTTAAGTTGTTTATTGGAATGGTATTTCATTCAGGAAGCTTCGTACATCTACCTCTACTAGGAATAGAAAATGTAAGCAGATTATAGTTGCATTTTAAGCTTCGTACATCTACCTCTACTAGGAATAGAAAATGTAAGCAGATTATAGTTGCATTTTGAATGTTTTTTTGACTTTGTTTATGTCAACATTGTTTAGGGCTTGTCGATTCTGTGGAGATTAGATTTTCTTACCTGGATTTTAAGATGCGCTAATCAATTTCATCTTTCTACAAGAAGATTTTCTATGCATTAAGTTAGTAACCCTTTTGTTATTTAACCATTTGATAGTGAAGGTCTACCCACTCACAGACATCTAATTTAGCATGTCTTTTTGCATAATGAGTTATATGTTGTTGAATCTTGTCTTTCTAACCTTTCTGCAAATGCCCATAATATGAAATTTATTCAAATAGCGAACCCTAGTAAGATTAGGGAAAGAAGAAATGAGGAAGCTTAACTTTAATAATTTACACAATTAAAATGAAATGACCTTAGTGGCCACTGTTTCATCAAATTCCCTGAATCACATGCTAAATTTATACAGCCTATCAAATAGAATATAAAGTACAGACAAAATAAAATTACAGGAGACTATTTCCATGAAATGCTAAAATATATATAACCAAAAAGAAGAAGAGACTATTTCTATGAAATGCTAAAATATATATAACCAAAAAGAAGAAGAGAATTTGATCTCACTAGCATGTGTGGGTCATTTACATTCCATGATTTCATAACCATTTTATAGAAGGGTTTATCTGACTCGAAAGGAGCAGCAATCTCCATTGCTATGTGCTTTTGAGAGGATAAAAGGTGCCCATATTTCTTGGATGAATGGCCTGCAATCAAATTAACTTTCTTGTTGTACCAATTCTCCTAATAAGAATAAAATCTATATGCCTACTATAAAAAGAAAAAATAAATTATGGAGCTTACAAATTTAACAAGTTGAGTACTTCTGGACTAAACTTTTGCTTACCTATAAGCTTAGATTTCGTTTTCTTCTTCCTCCTTCGATTTTCAGGAGTTGGTTCAGCTGTATCATTCTTTTCCTCATCACAAACCAAATAAATCAACAACATTGGTTGATCAGGGCATCTCTCATCTAAATCAATGTTGGTTTTCTGAGCTGATATCTTTCTCACATCCACTTTTTTCAAATATCTGAACCTTCAAGCACAGCTTAGATATATACTTGAACACAACAAAATCTCCCAATTTCAGCCCATGATAATGCACAAAATTTTCCCACCCATGTCGGAATTCCAGGGTAGTGTTTGCACCCAATAATTGTACATCCCACTCCTGCCCACTTGGGCCTTGCAACACCATATGTTGCTCCCTCTCATATATAAACTGTGAATCAAATGCAGGCGGAATGCTCTACAATAAAACACATTACGAATTTTTCTTTTACAGATTCTAAATAGTGTATATGAAATCAAAACATGCAGTATAGAATTTACCAGTCTTTCTGTAAAGTCTCCAAGCATAACTTTGAAGAAGGAAACACACCCATCAAAGCACTCTATCTCATGGTATTTACCATGAATTCTAAAACATTTCTGATAGCACATCCTGCATGGTTTAAAAAGTTCCCTTGTTTCTTCATCTTCCATGGCAAACCCAGATGTAGAGCTTCTAAAGATAAAAGCTAAGAAATATTAAGAATCCTGAAACACCTACATGCATGAATATATCTACAACACAGCCAGAGTAATAGAGAATGTCAATCAGAATTAGACCGGTCTGAAGAAATATAGATTTTTACTTAGATTTGCCATCATAATCATGGCGAGTTGTATCAGGTAGAACATAAAATCAAGAAATACAGATTATTACTTAGATTTGCCATCCCTTGTAATAATGGTAGGATTAAAATAAGGATACAGAGCATGTGGCGTTGGCTATGACCGACAGGTTAGTGTAATTGACTCCTGCTCTAACACGTGTATGTGATGTGTTCACTCCTAACTTTCCCTACAATCTTGAAGTTAGAACTTAAAAAAACAGGAAAATATTTGTAATGCCAGGATAAAAAACAGCTAAATATTTGTATTGCCAAGAAAATCTATCACTGCCAACAGAAAACTCGTTAACTGTGTAACATATGACACGAGGCTTCATCTACCGTTTCTGAAACTCTCCAGCCTGCCACAGATCAACACAAATTTTCTGTAAATATTTACTGCCACTTCAAAGTTCAAACAAGAAGATGAAACATATGAGAATGTAAAAAATGATATCTCCAGAGACCACATGGAATAAATCAGAATGTTTTTCATATAAATTGTGTGTTATTTTTTGAATCTATGTTTTGAATCACATTTAGTGATTCATCATCATCTGACATGTTGATTCAAAAAATTCCACAGTTTCTACTCGAAGCATTCTGATTTATTCAAGAACTTTTTGAAGTTTTCTTTTGAAGAAAACAGGGGAGTAGCAAAATAAAGACAAACAAATTTATATCCAACAAAATGAAGTATTACATTGATTGACAGAGCTTCTGCTCTTACATTTAGACTTTCTTCAGACAAACACCTTACATTCATCAGCCCTGTGGAGCTGGACTCTCAGAAGAGGTATAGAACAAATACACACCATACAATATATAGAAGACTAAAGACAGACACAGACGTAAAATATTATTTATTGAACTACCACAATCTGAATGAATCTGCAGATGGGACATTAGCTAGGTTGTAGAAGATAATGCGAGTCTGCTGATATGACAGAGAGCATGCTGATGCAGGGATAGAAAATCCATTCGAATCCAAGGAAAATCTGCTTTGAGTGCTTTCATTTATTGATGCAGATTAACTGCAGATCTAGACAATCATACGGAGGATATGACATGATAAGTTAGGTGGAAGTAGTTGGGATTATATCTCCAACACTCCCCCTTAATGACAACTACCAATTTTCATAATTCCAATTTCCTTCTTCACTTCTTTCACTGATGCTTCGGCATCTAAAACTTTCAAATTCTAGAGATTAAACCTAGGAAATCCCATGATCTTGTTGGGATGCTCTAACCATGAGCTCTGGCCCTCTTGGTAACCAGTCCATCGTAGGTTCAGGTGTGATTCACTTTTACTATCAACACCTCTCATAGAGTCACACTGTGGGTGCTCGAGGATCTCAATTCTAATGGGCTCTGTTGGCCTCAAACATCTTTAGACAAATTGCTACTGCATTCAACAATATTACTTTTACTAAATGATAAACACAAATCTTTTGTGTCACATGAAGCATTACTAACTAGTGGTTTTAACTTCAAACATTCATTCTCTTTGTTTCAGATTTAAAATTTCCCTTTTCTGTAAACTGTTTTCTTCTTTTACTTTTTTCAATTTCTCTTCTAATTCATCAAACAACTTTAATTTTTCTTCCAACTCTTTATTTTTCTTTTTCACTTTGTTCAATTCCTTTTCAAGCTCATAATTCTCATCCAAGAGTTTGCATTTTTCAGTTTGCCTCTCTTTTATGATTGCTATCATTTCTGATTTGGATTTCTTCATTTCCATTAATTCTTTATTTAAAACATCTATTTCATTGATTAAATTTCCATTTTCTTTTTTCGCCTTCTTTCCTATCTTTCCCATTGACACACAGAATTTTAACTTACCTTGTTTGATTAGCTTCTATGATTTGGGCAGTACTCTTACCTTCACTCTTCCCTTCACTTTTCTTTGTCACTAGTTCTTTGTCAATTGTAACTCAAACACCTTGAACAACTTCTTAACATATGCAATCTATTAGAAATAGACAACATCTTGTTTTCTTTAAACATGACATAATCTGACTTTTTACAGCCTTCTACTTCTTAGCATTCTTCACCTTGTAATCTCAGATACTTTCATCCAATTTTTATTTTTTTAATATCCTTAATGAAAACAAGATAATTTAAATCAACAAACAAGGATCACATTTGACTGGGTGAATATCTGAGACAACTTACCTGCCCTTCTCTCACAAGGAAGCAAGACATACACACTACCACTTGTATAGAGGCCACTGATCTCTTTATACTCTTTACACTATCACAACATTTCAATCATTAGTATCTCCCGAGCAGCTTCAGCCTCAACTACAATCTCTCCTTCACTTTGTACTCCTTTGGCGTCTTCAGCAAACCCTTGACTGGCTACGATCTTTGGCAGCTTCAAAATCCACAATCCTTGAAAGTGTCTTTTACTTTGATAAGCCCCTACGAGCCTTTCACAAACCAGCAACTTCCATCAACCTTGTAGTAGCCCCAAAGTGAACAACAACAAATTTTCACAGATCTCACAGAACACAATACAAAACGCATTATAGAAATCTAATAATTAGTTGTAGTGGAAACTCAAGCAGCAAGACACCTTCTAATTTGTCTGCCTCTCTAGACTCTGCTCTGAGAGTGCAGAACAAATACACATCATACAATATATAGAAGAATATATAGAAGACTAAAGACAGGCACATACGTAAAATATTATTTATTGAGCTACTACAATCTGAATGAATCTGCAGATGGGACATTAGCTAGGTTGTAGAAGATAATGCGAGTCTGCTGATATGACAGAGAACATGCTGATGCAGGGATAGAAAATCCATTCAAATCCAAGGAAAATCTGCTTTGAGTGCTTTCATTTAATGATGCAGATTAACTGCAGATCTAGACAATCATACGGAAGATATGACATGATAAGTTCGGTGGAAGTTGTTGGGATTATATCTCCAACATCTTTGAAATATTAGAAAAATATTTGTGGTCATTTAGACAAACGATGACCTCAGTACAGTTCCAATAGCCCAAGCCTCACACAGTCAACTCAAGACAACTATATAGGATAAAATGTCAAAAATTAATCCAAGTCACGATAAGGGATTAGCAAATATAATTATATAAATAATTAAATCATAGATGTGGTAAACTGCAAATCTGTGATACTTTCATGTAAATGATGATATATCACTCTTTTAGCTCCAATGCTGATTCTTACCGTAGAAGCAAGTTCGGTAGCAGGTTTAGAAGAAGTGGCCAATCCTTGTGATACCTGCTGCTGTGGATCAGAAACTTTTAACAAGCTAGGATTAACTGCCATCTCTTTTCCATTTGCCTGCACTAATTCTCCAGTAGAAACTACGGGAGGATTTTTCTTCATACTGCTCGGTCTTCTGAACAGCCTGAGTTGACAAGAAGCTCTCTTGTGCATTCTTAAGCAGGCTCATAAGCATAGTTGGGTTGACGGCTATATCTTTCAGCACAGAAGGTATTATAATTGAGATTGAATTCACTGAATCATGCATCTGCATTCTGCTGACCTTGATCAGTTATATCTACTTCTGATCTTCCAGCTTTCTCTTCCTCACTTTGAGACTGTATCTTGAAACTTAAATTGCCATCGATGGGATTTGATTGAAGTTGATTGCTTTCATAGGCAGGGCCCACTGCCAGATTTGCCTGATAAAAAGACTCAGTCTTCAGTCTCTTGTTTAAATTTCCATTTTCAATGATTGAGTGCTCTATGTCTGCATCAAAAATGCTATTATAATCAGTTTGCAAATCATTGGGTCTGATAATGGTTCCTGTGCTATCTACTTCCATTTCTAATGTTTGATCCCAGTCACTAGATGATGGAATAACAGTGTTTTCCTTTAGCCATGCACCACTCCCTGACATCATCACTGGAAAATTATTAGGAAACAAATGGTGAGCTGAGAGTTTCCTTCGTCGCTTATGATTACAATCCTCAATAAGATCAGCATCAGCCTTGTGCTTCCTATCTAGTGATACCTCTTCAGCCTGTTCTTTTGTGATGATACTAGATTCAATCTGGCAAGGCTGCGTATTTAGATCTACTGTACAAAACTCAGATTCAGTGACTCTCCGCCTAGGATCTCTGCTCTTTGCTAGAGCTTTCCTAGAAATCACAGCTGTTAAATTTATCAATCTCCTCAATTCAACTCCGTCCATACTATCTTTAGACTGGAAAACCGGCGGTTGAAGGTTCACGGTAGACCAAGTTTGGGTTCCTGGCTTCACATCTCGGGACTCAACATCTGAATTCAATGGAGCAGAACAATATTTAGCTGAAAGAAACGACAAATTCCCATCAAAACCTGTAGGCCTCATTTCGCTCTCCTCTGTAACTTGTTTTGGAAGTGTATTAGCAACGTATGAGGATACTTCCAGCCCTTGATTACTTGCTTCTTCCTCTTCATTATCTTCTGATGGAGTAGGGCTACGCAGCCTGTTATTGCTAAAAAACGTTTTCCGTCAAAATTTCTCTTGATAGTATGTAACTGCATTCACAGGTTCAGATGCCCAAAATGCACTTTCATTTGTTTCTTCTTTAATGCCCCTACCAAATGGAATGGATGGTTTCTGGGAAGATTGGATTTCTACAATACATCTCAAACTTTGCCGATTCCAATGTGCTGGGGAACTCTCACGAGTGGGTGTCGGTAGATTTGAATCATTAAGTTCTTCAGTATCCTCTTTCCATAGCTTGAAAGAGCCATCAGAAGATCCAGCACCGCCAACAAACAAACTACTGTTGCTGGAAGCTCGACTATCACTGTTGCTAGAAGCTCGAGTATCACTTTCTGTTATTGTCAATGCTTTGGTATCGTCATTAGGTTCAAATGTTCTCGAGTTTATTTCATTAGAATTGTTTGAGCGATCAATTGATTTTGACGAGGTCTGAGTCATCAAATTAATATTATGTGAGATTCTTTCCCTTTCTTCTGATTTGAAGGTACTTTCCATACTAGAATGCATAGCAACCACACCTTGCTTTCCCTTCTCTCCCTGAGCAGTATCAGCTTTTAAACTTCGATTACCTAATGAGACTGGTCCCAGCATGGACTCCAACTGTAAAGACACAAGAGTAGTGCATCAATAAGCACTCTTCTATAGCTAATATGTTTATGAGGTCCCAAAGAAGGTTTAATAAATGTGAATGTCACCTGTCCTGTGAATTAATAAGAAGTTTCATGTAGCTCACCTCTTTAATTTTGTTTATTTGTAAAATGCTTCCGAGCTTTGGTACTTACAAATTCCAACAACCTAGCCAAAGAAACAATGTAACAAGTCGTCAATTGTATTGCATATGAATTTTAATGGAAAAACTATATTCAACTGTCACTAAGTTAAATAACCTTGGAAATGCACTTTCCTCCTGCTCCTGTTGTTTAAGACTTCCTGTTTTATATACCTGCATAACCATTCACGCACGTTAAATTTTAGACTCCAATTTTAATGATCATTGAATCTATACTTCCAGAATTTTTGTCTTACTTCTTTCTTACCTTTATATCAGTGTTCTTCATCTTACAAAACAATGTTAAGACTTAAACTAACATTTATTAAATATTCACAGATTGTACCGGTACTATCATTCATACTTCTCACTTCATATTGCATATATCAAGTAAGTACAATGTCTCCTTCTCTTTTTATATTTGTTCTTTTTTGGAAAACAATATAGGAGTGCAGTATTCATGTTCAAAGTTTTACAAATAAAATAATATTGTCAATAGTTTAGACTTTTGTTTGTATATTCTTACTGCATATTTATGGTGTTCTATATTAGAGTTCTCAATAATATTGTAATACTACTTGTACTTATAGTATAATATATTGCATGTATATTACATTAACAAAAGCTACATTGTATTAGATAAAAAATGGCTCATGTGATTGATGTTGACACTTATACGAAAATCAATACAAAAACCACATCTAATATTGACATTGATACTATTTTGGAAAATGTCAACTTATTTAGACTCCAACCATTCTATTATACTGTTGGTGATTGTTTGTTTGATAGCTTAGAAGTTTTGCTTCATTTCTGCTATACTTCAACTGAATTATGAAATGGTATAGTTGATTACTTCAAGTCATCAATGTCCATCAATGATATAGATGCTTTAGAAGCTCTTCAGTGTGAATTGCATCCAAATATTTTGAATAAAATGCATGGTATACACGATGTTGATAAATATTTAGAGAAAATGCGATTGTCTGCATCACCTTCATTACTTGAAAAAGATCAAGGAATTTGGGGTGATACATTTTGCATACGGTGGGTAGCAAAATGGTTAGACATATCAATAGCACTATGGTCTACTACTAGGAAAAAAAAAATATTTACACTTTAACAAATCTAAAACACACACATATTCAATTCTATTTCACCATCAAAACCCAATTTGTGGTCACTATGAACCTCTAATTTCAAAGAAAAGTGATATATGTTACAACAATATAACCCCAAATCACCTCTCCATTTTTTGTCAAAAATTAGAAAATTATGGACAACAAATTGAACCACAATTCGTAATTCATGGTATACAAAAGAAAACATTATCAACAACCAATTGTGGTGAAATTATTTTCTATGCGATATGCTATCTATTAGAAGAAGAATTTGACATTTACTCTTTAAGACTCTACATTGCACAATCATTTTGCAATGCAATGAAGGGTAATGCTACAAATATGAATAACTACATAGATCATTACTTAATAGAAAATATACTTGAAACAATCTCATCTACTCATAATTGGAAAGAATATATTATCAAATTGGCAATGCCTTATGTAGATGCAGAAATAGGAGGTCACTTTTGTTTACAATGGGTAGCAATCGTATTCAAAACTAGTATTTGTTTATGGTCTTCAACTACTAGACAACTTGAACAAGTCTTCGGAAAGAAAGAAGGAATAAAAAAATCAATCAATATAATATTGTTCAAAACAGAAAATAAACATATACACTACGAGCCACTAATTGAAACACATATTCCACAACGATTTCCTAGAAAGACAAAACTTGACAACATTTCTGAACTAAGTAATCAACTAGTACATAAAGACAATCAAAACCGATACAAAAAAAAATCATTTCATGAGATTAAGAAAATAATACGAAATAATAAAGAAATGAAAATAGCTCACATCATGAACATTGAAAGTTATAGCAAACACAAACAAAAAAACTCAGTAGACATTGATATTGCTCTAGCAACTGCAAATTTATTTCGACTACAATCATTTTATTATACTATAGGAGATTGTTTGTTTGATAGTCTTCAAGTTTTACTTCATTTTTAATATACTTCAAATGAGTTGAGAAACGGAGTCATCAACTACTTCTTGCTTTCACTTTCGAACTAAGATTGTGATGCATTGCAAGCATTAAAACACGAACTGCATCCTGACACATTGAATGACATCCATCAGATACATGATGTGAGTACAAATTTAAATAAAATGCAACTATCAGCATCACCTACAATAACAAACACAGAAAGAGGACTGTGGAGTGATACATTTTGTATAAGATGGTTGTCAAAATGGCTAAACATATCAATTGCTTTGTGGTCAACAACTATAAAGAAAAAATATTTACATTTCAATAAAAACAATGACAAACACACATACTCTATCCTATTTCATGATGAAAACCCTCTTTGTGGTCATTGCGAGCCTTTAATTTGTAAAAAAGGTTCAACTCTATATCCAATCTCATCAAATTACTTGTCAAATTCTTGTACATCATTGGAAATGTTTTGGAACAGAATTGCACCTAATATGGCCAAAAATGGGGTAAAAAAGAATACTATTGCAACAAAAAATTGTGGTGATAGTCTTTTCTACTCTATCCAATATTTATTGAACGAAGAATTCGATATTCAATGTTTAAGACTATACATTGCACAATCTTTTTGCAATTCAATGAAACAAAATCCTTCACAACTAAATTATTATATAGAAAACTACTTAACAAAACATTTACTAGAATCAATTCCATCTATTGCAAATTGGCAAGATTATATTATTAAATTGGCAATGCCATATTCAAAAGGCAAAATTGAAGGAGGACAATTTTGCTTACATTGGTTATCCAAAATAATGGAAATCACAATTTGTTTGTGGTCATCAACAACTAAAGAAATCATACAAGTTTTCACAACTGACGATAGTATAAATAAAATATTTAACATAGTATCATTTCAAACAAATACTACACATGTACATTACGAACCACTAGTACAAACACCTATGCAACAACTACGTAAACGAAAACATCAAACTACCACATCTGAAACAAAAAAAGTCAACAATACTAACCTAACCATAAATGAAATTGAAACACCTCAGGAACCAACTTATTCAAACACACATTATACAATATCAAATCCAAAAAGAAGAATATCTCTTCATAAAATTAAACAAACAATACGTAACACTAAAGTCAACAATACTAACCTAACCATAAATGAAATCGAAACACCTCAAGAACCAACTTATTCAAACACACATTATATGATATCGAATCCAAAAAGAAAAATATCTCTTCATAAAATTAAACAAACAATACGTAACAATAAACGGAAAAAGGAACCAACTTTAAATAACAATACTAAAAGACCAAAAAAAAGTCTAGCAACAACTTATTTTGAAGCGATACAAGATACCCCTCATTATGAGTGCTATGTTTGTGAAAGATTAAATTTCAAACACAAAATTAAAAAGCTTAACAAAAAAGAACAAGAAACCTATCAAAATTTCCCTAAAACGAAAAAATATAGACAACATTGTAAATATATGCAATTACTATAAAGTAATGCTACACAATGGCAAATTACCAAGCTTCACAACTCCAACATTTATAAGACAAAATAAGAAACTATCAATTTTGTCATCTATAATAGAACTTGAAGAGAGACTTATATCACCATGCCTAGAGTTTGCACAAATAAGACAATGGGGACATAAAAGATCACAAACTAGATTAATTGGTCCTATTATTAACATTCCCACAAATATAAACATAATACAAAGATTATTCCCACGACCAATAGATGATACAATCACAATTGCTATTGCACTAAAACAAAAAATAGAATGTAAGAATCCATATCAAGTTGGAATTGTTAATCCAAAATGAATAATGAAAGCATTAACACTTCTATGTTGCAGACATCTATACAATCTAGAAAATGTTACAATAGATAAAAGTTGGAAAAAAAAATTAAACGAGACAAAAATGAGATTACAATACAAAGTACAGAAAGTGACAACGAATCAAATACTGAAGACAGTGAATGCACCAATGAATTAGAAACACAAACAGACACTCTTGTACACGGATTTACAGAATCTTGAACAATTTACGACTTACAAGATAAAATATTTGAAATAGCTCCTGATAACTCAATGATGAACGAATAGTACCAAACCAGTATGAGAGGGGGGGGGGGTGAAACAGTACAGACAAAAATCCAGTCCAAAACTGGTTTGACAGCAAATACCTCAAATGACTAGCAAGCAGTGATACTAGTTGAAACAGAGTGCAACCGGTAAGACCCAAAATAACTAAAACAATCATAAACTGGTCACTCACTAAGCTTTCCTCTTAGCTCAATACTATAGTACCATTACACCCTCATGCATGAATAGGTAAACTATCATCAGATCTTCACAATAGTTAGTTCAATATGTTTTATAGACAGGCATAAAACACAAAACCATCATATGCTCAATAGGTAATAACAAGGCATCACAAGATAAAAGCATCACACATGACACACATATTTTTTCATGTGGAAACCCAACTGGGAAGAACTACAGTGGGGATGAATACCCACAAGATGCTTTTGAACTCTTTAGAAGTCTTCTCTGTTAGGAGCCTTGTCCAGTTAAAGACATTACAATAGGTTCTTCTAGGAACTGATCCTGTTAGGGGTCAGCCGGTTAAGGGATGGCTATAATAACCGATTAAGGGTTAAACCTGGTTAGGGTTACCTTGTTAGAGGATTTCAAGAACTCAATAGCTAAAGGATCTCCAGAGCTCTATAGCTTCCCAGAACTCAATAACTTCAAGTTACCCTATTAAGGGATTTGAATCAAGCCGGTTAAAGCTACCCTATTAAGGGATTTGTATCAAGCCGGTTAAGGCTACCTTGTTAAGGGATTTCACAACTGTTGAAGTGGTTAAAGATTAACAGGAATTACAATGATCTAGTAACAACACTCAGTGCTAATGTAGATCCATTTTGGCTCCTCTTCACCTTCTGCACATTCACTTTGCAAGTATCTCTTCTCTCCTTTGGTCTGGCAAGAATCACGTATCACTTCCCTTGGATACACACACAAAGATTTTTCCAACAACCTTAGAAAGAAACACAACATCGACCTTATAGGAAATAGATAGGTTGGTAGCAAAAACCCTAAACCCTAAACCTGTTAGGTTAAGTAATTCAAGCAGTTCAATCCTGACCATTGAATCATACTGCATTAAATGCAACAATCTTGAATCGATCTCAAGACATTCTCCATCATCCATTATCCACTGATTTCCTGGCGACTGATAACCCATCACGCGTTATCACCATTTGACAAACTTCGCACATTCCTGAGGTAGATAGGAATAGTCTTCTTCATGCAAGATCCTTCACACGCACAGGGCTTACGTGGCAACATGACCTATTCTCCATTATACTACTAACTCATCACACAAAGATCACCGATTGAGTCACACAGGCTTGAGGTACTCCAATCGAAAATCCTGAAGTGGAAACTACCTACCAATCGGTAGCCATACAATGCTTCCATGTGTCAGTTCCCATAACTGCATGTCGGTTCACCTTGAGCAAATACACCGCTTCACTTTGGCATATATACCAGTTCACACATATGTCAGTTCTCTCTTCTCACATATCACATATGCCAGTTCACTTCATATCACATATTGACATCAATGACAACATACAATATCATTATGTCCTTATACCTGTTCACATAATGCCAACAACTCCCGCTCAAGGAAATCAACCACTTGGTATTTTCAAGGATAAACATGTTGAAGAAATGAACTTCCCGACCCTTTTCTTTGGTGATCCACAAGATCAAGACATTCACATATCGAAAAATCGCACAATGGGAGATGTTACACTCAAATGGTGACTTTGCAAGTCACACTACAAATCTTTTCTTCAAAGCAATTCGTATTATCATTGAGCAAATAATATCTAGTATATCAATACAAATTTGAAAAGGACAATTAAGAGGATGTATTCTACTTGCAAACGATGTTAAACACAAGCCAAACATAGACAAGATTTTAAAATCAAACATCGGATATATGGACTTCAAACAAATCCGTATATCTCCAAATTACCTACATCAAATTAAAAAAAACATATTTGAAATGATAAGGCAACTAGGACCTCCCACCTTCTTTTTGACATTCTCAAGTGCAGAGCATACATGGCAACCATTGATATGTGCAATCACTACATTATACAAAGAATTACGAAGAAGACAATTCCAAGATGAACATGAACCTGATATTAACTATCTTATCCGAAACAATCATATCGCCTGCACTTGTTATTATAGACAAAGAATGAGTTCTCTAAAAAAACTACTAAGTACAAATGACACAATTCTAGGACATGTCAATGATTTATTTTTTGTTACTGAATTCCAAAATAGAGGAAATGAACATGATCATGCACTGATATGGATTAAAGATGCTCTCATTTATGGAAAATCAAACAACTCACAAATTGAAAATTTTGTTGACAAGTATATTACATGCAATACAAAAAACATTAATGAAAATTTGGCAAAACTACATCGACGCTATCATATGAAAAGTTGTAAAAAAAAACCAAAAAACAAATTGTAGATATAATTTTCCCATCCCACCTATGCGAAACACGATAATACTTGAACCACTAGAACTAGTGGATGATAGTATAAGAAATAATGCAGAGAAGATCTACAAAATTATAGAACAAGAAAATTATGACGAAACTATTACTTTCCAAAATTTCTTGAATATAATTAATATAGACAAACAAAATTATATAAAAGCAATACAGTCAACTCCGACAAAGGTAACAATATTCCTTAAAAGAGAACCTGCACATGTTTGGAATAATAGTTTTGCAAAGAAAATACTAGAATTATGGCAGGCTAATACTGATGCACAATTTGTACTAAATGCATATGTTGTAGCAACATATTGTTCATCATACATGACTAAAGTAGACAAATCTATGACAACAAGTTTTAGACAAATACGAAAAGAGCATGAAACAACAAAAATCGATGTCATACAAATGACTCGAAGTCTAGGAAATACAATGCTAAACCTACAACAAATGTCGAGCCAACTTGTGGTACATATAATTTTATCACTATCCTTGAGTTCAAGTTCACGACAATGTATATTTGTGAACACATCTCCACCAGAAGACTGCAGATTTAATCTAAAACCGAGAGCACGACTAAGCGTTGAAGATGATGACTTGAGCAACAGAAATAATGTTTTAAATCACTTATAGATCGGTACATCACATGTCACCACCTATTGAACCACATTTTCCTAGCACAATTTGCTTCAAAATACCAAATTAGTAAAGGCAAAATAATAAAGCGAAAAAAAGTTGCTGTAATCAGATTTGTCAAATATAGCAAACACATTGATCCTAAAAATTATTACAGAGAAAAATTGTTATTATATGTATCTTTTCATAATAATGAAAATTCAATTACAAAAGATTTCAAAACAATTCATGATGCATATAGTTACTATAAAAACACACTCAAAGAAAACGAAAAAAATATACATACAATTTCAATTCAAAATGGGGAGATTTAGAAAATGCAATTGAAGAAGCAAAATCAAATGAAATTGCAATTGAAAATCAATTCAACAAAGAAACAAAACCAAGTAATAGTGTAGACACATATGACCTTACTTCAGACTTGTTCTACCTATGAAAAAAATCCAACATAAAAAAAATTGATATTGAATTTCAAATTGTACAAAACCCAAACATTTTAGAAAATATTGAATATTATAAGCTAAGACAAATGCTAAATAAAGAAAAACAATCAATTGTCAAGGACATTGCCATGAAAAAAAATGGACAAAAACAAACCATTGTACCTTTTCCTCATTGGTGGAGCGGGAACAGGCAAAACTTTTACAGCAAAAGTGATTTTCCAAATGCTACTTTGTATATACAATTTGTCCCTAGATTCTGATCCTCTTAAGCCAAAAGGACTAATTATGGCTTACATAGGCAAAGCAACATATAATGCAGGAGGTACAACAATACATTTTGCATTGCTATTGCCATTTAACAAATCCACCATCATTTAGCTTAGCAATCAAACAATAAATAGTTTGCAAAAACATTTTCAACAATTACAAGTATTTCTTATAGACGAAGCATCTTTAATAGGAAGTCGTTTCTTATACTCCATTGACAAGAGAATGAGAGAAATAAAACATAGCCCAACAATTTGTTTTGGTGGTGTTGACATAATTTTCAGCAGAGACTTCTACCAAGCACACCCAATACAAGATAGTTACATTTTTGAATCACCTATACTGAACAAGGAAAAACTCCCATATACTTTTTGGAAAGAAATGATCAAATGTTATGAATTGGAAACAACTATGCGACAAAAAAATGAGCACTTCATTTCAATTCTAAACAAAATACAAACTAATTCTGAAACCAATACTGACATAGATTACATCAATACCACTTTCTTTAGGACACCCTCGAATGATGCTTGATTCCCATATCTTTTCCACACTAACAAGAAAGTAGAACACAACATGAAAATGTTATCAATGCAACTTAGCGAACCAATCATAATAAATGCAATAGATGAAATAGATGAAAATTATGGCAATGCAACAAATTATCAAAAAAAGAGTCTACCACAACAATTAGTATTGAAAATAGACATGTTGGTCAAATTATATGCAAGAAATTATGACATAAAAGATGGACTAGTGAATGGTGCTGATGGAATACTAAAAGCATATACAAATACTAACAAAACGGATACAATATGGATTCAATTCAATGACACAAATATTGGTCAAAATCAATCAACAAAATTACCACATTTATATAATAAAAATATTTCAAAACATTGGGTACCAATACAACGAATTGCAAAGCCTCTATCAGTACAAAAAAATCCATCAAAATTGAAAATTCGAAAACAATTTCCAGTACAACTAGCATGTGCACGAATGATTCATAGGTCCCAAGGACTTACACTAGACAAACTTGCATTTGATCCATCACAAGTGAACCATCATGGACTAGTATATACAACACTTTCACGTGTTCAAGATATTCAATCACTATACTTACTAAACCCAATTACAAAATACAACTTCAAAATACAAAATAAAATTACAAATAAAATGCATCAACTATGCATAGAAGCAAAATGGGATATCACATTAACAAAATCCACTCCAATTGGCAAAAACATTACTTTAACTATCTACTCACTAAACACTAGAAACTTCAAATCACATATCGACGATATTACGAATGACTATGATATATTAGAAGCTGACATATTGTGTTTACGAGAAACACATATACCTGGCTTTCCCAATATAGAAAAATTCAAACAATTTCAAAATATTACTATGTATTATACATATGGAATTCTTACATCAACTAAAAAATATATACAAATAAAACATTCACAAAATACTCTTCATAAAAAATTGAAATATTAAAAACAGAATTACTCATTAAGAACAATCAACTATCATTATTAAACTTGTAATCACCACCTAAAACAAATGTGTCTTCAATTATAGATATTCTAGAACAAGCACTAGATAAAATTGATCTATCTAAAAACATACTAATTATTGGTGACGTAAATATCAACATGCAAAAGAAAAACAAAAAGACAAATCAGCTAGAAGCATTCTTTGGAAAAAAAATTATTAAATTTTTACTTGACAAAAATAATACATCTGAACAATCACTTATTGACCATGCATGGTCAAACATTAACCAAACAAATTTCAAAATCTATAAAACCGATGCATACTGGACTGATCATAATTGCATATGTCTATACCTTAACTTATTGAAAAAAGAGGGGACAATCAATGTAAGTTACTATAACTTTTTTTGTTCACGTTTTCACATCAATATTTCATTGTTTAAGTTATTAGAACTTTTTGTTCACATTTTCACATCAATATTTCATTTCTTTCCACTTCTTTTGAATATTTAAACACTTACATTTACTAACTCGTTCTCTACCACAAAAATGAAAACCAACAAAAGGATTGAAACAAACAAAAGCATGAACGAAATAGGACAATCAAAGATGTAAGTGTTCTTAAACATCACTCCACCTTAGTCATTGGCCTTCTGCAACTTTCACAAGTTACATGATGTGTACTAGTTCTTAATTTGGTTTTATTTTGGACTTCTCAATTAATTTTACTTTTAATCTAAACCTTTCTCATTATGATCTCATATAAATTTAATTTCTTTAAATTCAGTCATATAGTAAACTTTTTTCTCACTGATTCATTTTCTTTTCAAAACTGTCTTGAATTTTGGTTTTGAATTTTTAAATTTCCTTCTTACTATTTAATTAATTTTTAGAGTAATTACTTAGCACTATTATAACATTGTAAACTCAGATTGTATCCATCAATAAGACTATCTTTTACCTATTAGATCCCTGCATTCTTCTTGTACATTTCTCTATATAGAACCTAAAAACACAAGCACAGACACGAACAGGTACACATGTTTCACTTGTCAGATGCAATTTCTTTGAATTTGCGACAAATATTTCCCATTACATGTTGCATAAGAGGATGCTCCAGAATCTCATAGCAAAAGAATGTTGGTCAATTAGCTCATCCAGTGTGATATGAGAACAACCATGTATATAAATTGCTACTCTCAAGTGAAACATTTGATACCTGTTCTTGCTTCAATTATTTTTAAACCTAAGGGTATACAAACATTAACACAAATCCTTCTACTCAATCCAAATGAAAAATTTTAAACCTTTGTCAAATACAATAGTTGTAAAAGATATCCAACTTAATTACACTTTTCTTATAAACAGATTGTTATAACATCTATTCGCTCATTTCAATCACTATTCTTTGAAAGATATAATTAAAATTTTCAAACTGTCAACAATGACTTGAACACGCTTTTGCATTACATAATCTGAAGCTTATTCCTTTGCTTATAGACTAACAATTGTTATTGCCACTGTTAAAACTTTGTTACCAATTATATAATTGTTTTGATTTAGATCATGTTGCCATGAGTCCTCTTCATTTCACATGCTTCTTGAGTTCTCTTTATGATCAAGATCTTGCTTCAATCCTTTACTCTCCTTGCTTTGGCAATGTGATTGTCCCTCAAAAGGCTCAAATGCCTTTATTCAATCACTGTCTTGTTCTGTCCTTCCTCAGCAGATCAAATTAATTAGCCTAACAAGCTATAATAGTAGCTATTAGATTAATTACTTATTACAGTAATTACTTATCTAACCAATATTATTTCAAGTTGTATAGGTTACAACACCAATATTGTTAATTTCTTTTACCACTACCAATAGCACCATTTAACAAGTTTGTTTTACCACTACTCATTACATTGTTCTAATTAGCTGCTTGTTTTGACATTAGATAATCTATAATATCTTGCTCTCCAGATGTTGTAATTGCTTTATTCATTGTTCCCGTAACACTTTGCTATCACACATCCATAATGAAAATCTCCTCATGAAATCTTTGTTGCTTATTACATTAGACTGTCATTATAGTGTTAGCTCATTGTTTTTATCTTTGCATCAACTACCCTAAGGTCTGCAAACATGCTCCCTAGCAAAGATAAATGCTTCTCTCGAGAAGGCTTTTCCATTCTTCTCTTTGATAGACTTTGGAAGCCCTCCACTACGTACAAGTCATGAATTTTCTCTCTAAAAGATTATTTTTGCTGGGTAGTTATCAAACACTTGCTTAAAAGTTTCCATAGAACCCCTCTTTCATTTGTAAACAAAGTCTACTAAAAAGGAATTACTATCACACAATTTTATTACAAAATCCTTATTTTGGCTTTCAACATATTTTCTTGTACTACAAAGTTTTATTAGGAAAGCCTCATTTTTACCTTATAGAGCAAAGCAAGAAACTCCAAAATAAATTTCAATTGAAGAATTGAATGCACACAGAAGTGGAGATATTTTAGAAGGAGATATAGTTGTGACATATAGAACAAACCTTGACAAAATCAAGAATGCAATTGAAGTCCTCTGAGTAGACTTGACAGACCACAAAGGAGAGATGACAATAACAATAAATGCCACAAAACATTTGGTTCAAAAATTTGAACATAAGATATCTCAAGGAAAAGCATTCGAGTAACCAATTTCCAAATTTCTCCAAAAACTGGATATGACCATGGTGATTGTGATTGTATCTTGCTACTAACAGAAGCAAGTATCATTGACAACATTGGTCAAGTTTTCAATGAATATAAATTCATTCCAAACACAACAATAAGACTTCTTGTGCAAAGCATGGACCAATACACAATGGGATCACTTGGCACCATTGTTGTTGGAACAAAAAGAAAGCCATTTCAATACATCTTACATCTGAAAGATGGAGACACGGAATTTGATAATGTACAGGTATATTGTTAAACCTCTCTATTTATCACATACTACAATTTTCATAACTAATTACTTTAAAATATTCAAATTACATACTTAATATAATTGGTTTTTGAAAGACGTCTATCCAACAAAATCTGCTACATCACTTTGTACACATCGAGCAATGTGTCCAAATGAAAGACTATCCTCTGCTGCTGTTCAAAAACATTGTTCGATGACCAAATATAAAAGATACTTTGCTCCACACTGGCAAATCAACATACATTGGGTCACTCACAAATATAGACACAAAAGAACATCTACAAAGGTTGCTCAATACAACATATGAGGTAAATATTTCTATGCTTCAATAAAATACAATTTCTTTTTCTTTTGTACAATACATTTTACTTTTAAAAAATACAAAATAAATTAATTCTAACATTTATTATCATAGGTATACGGAGTATTACGAGTTGCCAATGCTTTCTCCATACCGTTCCAACCGAGTTGCTCCACATGCAATTACAACAGCACCACCTTTGGCACCTTGAAAAATGATGTTGGTCACTACAACAAGTGTAATAAAGACACTGAATACAAATTTACACATTCCCTCAAATGCATTCTAACAATAGAAAACAAGAATAACTTGGAATGTGTTATTGAAAAGGACATATTCGGTCACCTGTTTCCATAGCTGCAAGAAACCACTTACGAAGACTATGTGAAAGATAGAAGTAAAACAATATTTGTTGTACGTGGTTTACAAAAAGAAGGAACTTATACACTCAATCAAGAGAATTTTATTATAAAAATGGAGGAGAACCATTTGCCACTCATTGAATCTTCAAGTTAGGTATACAAACAATATTATACAAGTACTCATATATTTCAAAATTTCATAACTTGTATAAAAAAACATTAACTAATTTTTGTTTTGTTACTTTTGCAGGTCACTTACCTGTAGCACAAATAGTATCAATCAAAATCTTTTCAAGTATATTGTACATATAATAAACTACACAATTTTTCTTTTAAAAGCAAATAATTAGTGCTCTTCAAGATACATATCATATAAAGTACACAATTTTGTTTTCAGGACAATCCAATGACCTCATATGTATTAAACATCCTTTTGTTATTCAGTTTCAAATAGTTTGAACTTCCTTATTGAATCTGTAACATGATAAAATGTTTACATCCCAAAAATTATTATATATCAAGTTTAATCTTTTCTTAACTGCTATTGTAATAATCAAATGATTGTATTTTCATCAAACCTTTCAACAATGTCACTCTACTCTGTTAATATACTTTATGAACTATCTTTTGGAAATCTTTAAGACTATTATAATCATGGTTGCATTCTCCCTATATATCATAACTTCAAATGCTCATTTTTCTCTGACTAGTTCCATATCAGTGTGCTTCATCTCAGTCAAAAGTTAGCATATCTTTTGTTACATACCAAGAAAAATTAAAACTTGGGAGCCAAATTCTTATAGGAAAATTCCAAGTTTTATAAAATGAAAACAAGGATCTGTGGATCTGCCCAAGTTCTTTTTCAAATTCACTTTACCAGCTACCTTCAGGAGAAGTTTATTTGCATAAGAACATGTGAGTTCAATTCAGAGTATGTGTCACTGCAGTTGTCAACACAGACTTGTACCAATGGCAGGCCTTTGTCATCTCTGGATTCTTCATGTGCGCCAGAGACTATAGATGACTACCCATAGTAGTTTACACTCTTCATGAAACACTATAGATGATAGTAATTTACACTCGTCCTTCCCAAGTTAGCCTACCTACCTACAATAGTTTACACTCTTCAATTTTTGTCTCTGAAGATTTTATGATAGTTCTATGAGTTTTTTGTACTCTCTCTAAATTTGTATATAGTGTTTTTAAAAAACACCTTTGAGAATTTTTGAGAAAGCTCAAATGCTATAATTCCTGACCACTAAGTCTTTCTCTAAAGAATATATTTTAAAAAAGTTTCAACCATTTTTTTAGGGCTTCCATTAATAGCGTCCATTGTAAGCCTATCATTTTTCTTTGTTTTGTTTCATCGCTAAATTTTATTTGTGATTTTTAACACTTCTTATACAAAAGGCCGATGATGACATTCGTTGTACTGGGTCACCTTGTCTTCTTAGCTGCAGACCAATTTTGAGAAGCCGCAAATGATATCCTAATGTGGATTAAAACCTATTTTGAAAATCTGGAATGAAACCCTAATGTGGATTAATTTTGTAGACATTTAAATCTGCTTAGCAATAATTTAATGAATCTTTTTTTTAACTACACTTCACATGAGAAATGTGAATAGAATTGGGTTTCCTATATTGCTGCTATATCCGATGTGACATCCCATCGAAAAAAGATAAGAGTGATTTAAAGCTTTTTTTTTTTTGTTGATAAAGGCAAAGCCATATTTGCATTAATTAGAGTAAATACATATGATTACCACTGAATTTCAAGATATTCAAAAAAGCTCTGCTCTTAAAGAGCACAGAGGTCCTTCCCAAACCAAAACCTTTAAACTTAAGGTTTAGCCATTTTTTGAACCATTTAAGGTTTGATAGTGTAGAAAAGCAAAAAACATAATTACTGATATTGTCCGAATTCAACGACATGGATTTAGAGTTTTTGAACTTAAAATTTAAGACTAATTAAAATATACAAGGATGACTGCATAACCAGAAAACTAAAGGAGGTATCCATAGAAAGCCTAGCTCAAGGAGGGAATGTCTAGTTGAGGAGGTTGGTTCCTGGGATGGCCTCGGCCTCGGCCTCTTCTTGCTGGGGAACCCCGACCATGACCCCTACTCCTATGACCTCTACTCGAGCCTCCTCTACAACTCTATTCTGGTTTAGGATTTGTTTCTGCAACAAGCATAGGTAGGAAGCCATTCATCCTTGAAAAAAGGAATAGAATCTCCTCTTTCCCTTCAGGCTCTGGATCTTCACCTAAAAAATGCCATTTGAGGTAGCTCAGCCCTGCACTAGCGAACTTTCTGTGCCTATTCAATTCTTTATCCTTTGGGTCCAAAAGGAATGGGTAATAGTTGATGAGAGCTCCGTGAGAGTTAAAAAGGATTCAATCACTAGGTCTGGGTGCACCAGAGTCATGTAAGGCCTTGTTCATAACTTCTTGGAGCTCTTGAATAATTTCAATTGGGAAGAGTTCCCTGGTAAGGTTCCAGATTAATTGCTTGGAAAGCTTCTGGTCTAGCAAAGACGCCACAAATTTGGACAAAATGCTGGTGTTGTCTCTTGGGTATTCATCTCTGCTCAAATGAGTATTCCCCAGAATCAATTTGACTGCTAGAAGAACTGGGGGGTTTGAGTAAATGAGGAGATGCTTGAGTCTCAGGTCCGTAATCTTCCTGAAAGAAACTTGGTAGGTAGAAGCACCAAGTGAGATGGGGGTGTCTACACCAAATCAAGAAACGGACCTAGGATAAACACTCATAATGAAACTGGATGGGGGCTCAGAAGACATGGTGATCGTGAGCAAGGGCAAGCAAGAGGAGAGCCAGAGAACAACCAGTGGAGCCAAAATGAAAAAGAGAAGCAATAAAAGGACTCTTCTGTAGGAAGGCGGGCGCACAACTCAACGAGAAATGATGGGGAAAAAGAAAGAAATTAAAGCTCACACGAAGGTGGCGGGGATTAAATGCTCAAATCAAGCCAAATCCATTCAAATGTGGAGGGAGAGATTTAGCCTGCGAACAACTCATGCAAGGACAAAGAGGCGGCACTCGCTAGCTGGACATTTGTAGGTCCCGTATTAATGTTGTCAGTTTATCTACTCAGCTTAACCGGACTCACCTTGAATCCCACGGTTAGTTGGGTGGTTAGTTTGAAAAGGAAAGTGATCGTTGGAGTTAGCCGCCAAGAGGAGGATGAGTAAGGAATTTTTGAATTTGATTTATGCATTCCTCTAGTCTGCTAGCAAGCAGTGGGTCGAACCTTATCTGATTGATCCTTTTAGCTTGGTCGAACTAAATTTGCAGATGCTAAGATCCCTGTGACCACCAGTGAATAAAGGTTTCTGAAGCTGTAACTTTTGATAGAGCATCTGCCTCTACATTTGCTTCTCTATAAATATGTTTTGCCTCGATGTGTTCAAAACTGTTTAGGATTTCTAAAATTCTTTCCAATGAAGCTTGAAGCCTCCAATTGGGGGTTGTCTTCTTCCTTATAGCATTAATTGCTATCTCCGAATCTCCTTCCATTGAAACATTTTTGATATCATGGTTGATGCAGTCTTGCAGGCCTAATAGTAGAGCGGTAAACTCTGCTATGTTATTAGTGTCTAGAGGGATTGGTTTTGCCATTTTCCCAATGATTGCTCCTAATTGGTCTCTGATGACATAGCCTATTCCAGAGGAGCCTGGATTACCTTTGGAGGCCCCATCAAAATTCAGTTTCACCCAGTCTGGCTTCGGGGGAGACCAGATTGCATCTTTCCTTTTAATTGAATTATGGCGAGAGAGTGAGGGAATAATGATTCCTTGCCAGTTTTGACTAATTTTCCTATCCCATGAAGAGAAAACTTTAGACTGATTCAGAGCAAAGGCTATTCTGCTATTGATTGAATCCACTATTGCTGATTCTATTGAATTTAGAATTGATTTCTAATTTCTAGCTTTGCCTTCAAATAGCCTGCGGTTCCTTTCTTTCCATATTTCCCAAATTAAGCATGATGGAGTAATTTCCATAATTTGGCTCAGCAAGCTCTCCTTTGTATGTAGAGGCCAACTCTGGAATAAAGGCTTGATTTCATTCGGCAAGACTAAGATCAGTTCTAATTTTGCACAGAGCCATCTCCAACATTTAGAGGCAAAGGGACACGTCAGGAGGAGGTGATCCACTGACTCTGATTGTGCTTTGCAAAGTATACATCTAGAAGGTCCTTCATAGCCCATTCTTGTGAACCTATCTGCTATTAGGATTTTTTTTGGGTTACCAACCAAGCAAAGATGCCCACTTTCAGAATGATTTTGGAGCTCCAAAACATCTTAAGGGGGATATTGTGGTTGTTGAGCTCTACTGGGCTAACCAAAATTTTGTAACCATCCTTTGAGTTATACTGTCCTGTTTTGGAAGGCTCCCATGTGAGAGAATCTTCCCCTCTTCTAGGGGTGATGTTTCTTGCCTGTAGGTGACCTAAGAGCTCTTCCTAGTCCTCCCTTGGAATCGGCAGGCCCTCCAATAATTTCCACTTCCAGCATAGTGTGTTTAGTGTATCTACTATTTCCATGTAGTCTTTAACTCTGACTCCCCAATTCTGTTTGAACTAGTTTTCTATTGCAGGGATATGAATTATATTTGCCAGGGGTGGATAACCACCCCAAGAGTCTTCCCAGAATAGGCTTGTTCAACCATCATGAATATCCCAAGAGACTGAGTTTGAGATAAAGTTTCTACAAGAGATGATGAAATTCCATATTCTTGATCCTTTTGGAAATGACCCTGATCTGAGGATGTTTAGATTATTCTAATCTGAGAGATACTTTGTTGCTAGTATTTTGACCCAGGATGCATTTGGGTTATGGATGAATTTCCATACTAGTTTGGCCCCCAAGGCTATATTTTGTAACCTAAAATCCTTGATGCCTAAGCCACCCATTGGTTTAGGCTTAATAATTTTGTCCTAGGCTATTATTGTAATCTTATGCTTCTCTTCAGTGTTTTGCCAAAAGAAATCCCTCATCTTCTTGATAATGTAGGTGTTGGCACTAGATGTTAGGGATAAAATAGATAAAAGATAAGTTGGTAAAGCCAACATCACTACTTGAATCATGACTAATCTGCCCACCCAAGACAACCATTTTCCCTTCTAGGTATTTGCACTGCTTTGTACTTTAATTTTTAAAGGATCCTAGAGTTTGGAGTTCCTCAAACCCCTGTCTATTGGGATTCGCAAATAGGTACATGGAAGGATTCCTTCTTTGCAATTTAAGATTCTAATAATTCTAGTCTGAAGTGAAATTGATGCTGAGAAGAAGAAGACTTTAGTTTTGTCCTTGTTTCTTAATTGGCCTGAAGCCCTACCATACATCTCTAAGATCTGATTTAGGTGTCTGGCTTTCTTTACATTTGTTGATCCCAATAAGAGATTATCATCTGCAAACTACTGATGGGTTGCTACAAAGTCTTTAGTTATTTTGACTCCTAGCAGTTGATTGGCATGACTAGCTTTTATGGCTCTTCCCAGAGCCTCCCCCATTATTATGTATAGGAAGGGAGAGAGGGGGTCCCCTTGAGGAAGAGAAGAAACCCGCTCGCTTTCCATTGACTAGTATTGAAAACTTGGGCGTTGAGATGCACTCAAATACCCAATTTATCCAGTGCTTATCAAAGCCAAAGGCTTGCAATATTTTACAAAGGAAACACCAATCTACACTATCATAAGCTTTTGTGATGTCTAGCTTTATTATCATACCTAGTCTATTTGTGCTTTGAAGGGTGCGGATTTCTTCTTGTGCTACAATCACTCCTTCCAGAATTGATTGGCCCGGTACAAACCTTGTCTTTTCTTTTGAAATGATGTTGTTCATGAGAGGCTTCAATCTATTGGTCATGATTTTTGAGAGGATTTTGTAGACTATGTTGCATATAGATATAGGCCTATAGTCTCCCATATTTTTTGCCTTCTCCTTCTTTGGGATGAGTGCTATAAAGGTATTATTAATCTCCTTGAGTATTTTCCCTGACCTTCTTGAGCACTCTAAGGCTTCTAAGAGTTTCTACCCTAAGATGTGCTAGCATTTCTTATAGAAATCGGTAGGGAAGCCATCCGACCCTAGTGCCTTACCAGAGGGAAGTTGGTTTAGGGCTTGAAGAACTTCTTCCATTTCTATTTTCCCATTTAAACTCTGATTCTATTCTTCAGATATAATCTTGGGGATCCCGGATAGCAGCTTCTTTTGGTCCTGAAGATGGGATCCTTCAATGTTATTTAGGAGATTGGAGTAGCAGGAGATAATCTCCTCTTTTATAACCTCCAGGTCCTCTGAAGTTTGATTGTTTCTGATTTGTAGTTTAGATATCCAATTCTTGCTTCTTCTGATTTTTGTTATATTGTGAAAAAACTTAGTGTTTTTATCCCCCATCTTGAGCCAATTCTCCCTTGATTTTTGCTTCCAAAATATTTCTTCCTTGGAGAGGATATCCTCGTAATCTAGTAGGAGGGATCTTTCCTTCTGAAAAGATTCTTGATCCATGCCCACCTTGATAATCTTGTCATTTAGGGCTTCTAATTTCTCTTCTATGTGTCTTTTTGTTGAGAAAATGTTTTTGAAGTGCTGGGAGTTCCATTGAAGCAGTTTCTATTTGATTGATTTTAGTTTTACAATGAAATAGAAGAGTTTTGAGCCCTCAAAGGACTCTTCCTTCCACCATTTTTCTATCAATATCAAAAAAATTGGCTCTTTCATCCACATATTTTTGAATCTGAAGGGGGTCCTGGTTGATCCCTGGGTGCCTTTTAAAGTGAGCAGAATGGGATAGTGGTCCGAGCCTAAGCAAGAGAGATTGTTACAGAGTGGGGTGAAGGGAAAGATAGAAAGATCCCCTTGCTAGAAGAATCTATCTATTTTCTCTGCTATATTGCTAAAGCCTTTCCTCCTATTAGTCCATTTGTAAGAGTCTCCTGAGTCTATTTCCAAGAGGCCATTCCTCTCAATCCAACTATTAAAATCCTATTGAGCACTCCCTAGGCGAGTGATACCCCCCCTCTTATTTGATGCATTCCTGATAGCGTTAAAGTCACCCCCAATGAAAACTTCTTCCTCAGATAAGGTGGTCAATACTCCATCCAAAGAAGACCATGTCTGTCTCTTTTTGGAAGGGGCCACTGGGCCGTATACATTGATTATGAAGAAAGAGGTGTTCAATTGTAGGTGGGTGATTTTAACAAGCATCCAATCCTTATTAGAAGCAATACCTTCATCTTTAATTTGAGAGGACTTCCAAACTATCATTAGTCCTCCTGAGAAGCCTTCTGATGCTATTGTAGTCTCCAAAGAAGATTGAAATGAGGAGCTTCTCCCATTCCCAAAGGCAACCGCAAGCTTCTCTTCTAGTTTAGTTTCTTGTAGTAGGATTATGTCTGCACTGACCAAAAGAATCTGTCTTTTGATCACCCTCTGCTTGTTAGGGGCGTTGAGGCCCCTAACATTCCAAGATAGGATTTTTATTGTTGTTCAGGAAGGGGATTTCCCTTCCCTACTTTCCAAAGATCCAATAGTTTGGATTGATTTTCTGCCATTCCATCCAGGGATCTGACCTCTATGAAAGATTTTCTACCCTTCTTGGGAGGGGATGAGCCAAAATCTGGCTTTTCCAGGCCCTCTTGATTCTGATGAATCCCTAGCTTTCTTTTCTCCTTGATCTGTGAGTAGAGCACTGCTAAGGGGGTGTCTAGAATTGACTCCTGATCCTCCTCTCCTAACATGACATTCTACAGAAGGTTCTGAGCATCCTGAACCAAAGGAAGATCCAGGCCGATTGATTCAAAGGGAGGGGATGAAAGGGAGGGGAAGGGGATTTTTGAAGATAGGTTGAGAAGGGGCTTATGGAGAAGACAGTCCAAGGAGTGGGAAATTTCTCCCTTTGAAAGGGAAAAGTCTGCATTGGCCTCCAAGTCTACTTTAAGAACCTCTTCTATAACCTCCTCCTCAAGCAATACTTTCGCAAGGTGAATATTTTTGGAGTTTACGAGTTTAGCTACGCAAGAAGTTCCCCTTAACTTATTGGACCTAAAGCTACTTTTCCTTCTTGAGGCTTTAGGTAGAGGTTGGGAAAAGATTTTAAAAGCCCCTCTGCTAAAAGCTGGTGTTTTGTTTTTACCCGAATATACTCCTAACAACCTTTTGGGAATGAGGTTTGGCAATTGGGGATAAGATGAGATGAGGGCCAGAGCCCAGGGAGAGGGGGGAAGCTAGAGGAACAGGGATTTGGAGCGAGGAAACCTGACCTACAACATTGGTTCTCAAACTCGGACCAATGGAGGGGGAGAGGAGGGCTAGGGGATTTGGAGCCACTAAAGAAACCAAGGGAGGAGAAGAGATAGTACCTAAGCACTGCCAAAAGGACTTTGAAAGGGCTTGGATCGATATCTCAACTTCTAATTCCAGTGCAGTGTCCAGCTCTGAGGTTCTCTTTTGAGGAATTCGGCTTGCAAATTGGTCTGAGTGCTGTAAAGGGAGATTGGTGACTCCAATAGACATTGCCAAAGAGCTATTATTTACTATTTGGTTTCTCAATATGCATTTGCTAGGAGCTACTTTACCCAATCTAGTCACTTTTTGCTTCCATCTTCCTAACTCCAAGATGATCTCGAGCTCATTGTAGAAACCTTTAGACAAGTCGATCTCGACATAAATATTTGCCACATCCCCGCTCTGATCTTCAAAGAAGTCTTCTTCAATCCCTACCAGGAATCCAAGAGCATCCCCTATCTTAAGGAGTGATTTCGGGCACCAATATTCAGAAGGAAGGCCTACTAGGGATAACCAGATAGAAGTTTTCTTGAATCTGTGTTGAGCTAGGTCGAACCCTAGTTTCCAATCTAGGAACTGGAATGCGGAGCCTTGGTAGAACAAGGGACTACCCTTTGTGATTGTTTGCTTTAGTGCCGCATCCACACATTCTATAAACAAGAAGTCATTCTGCATTTGTCTCACTACTATGAGGTCTGGCAAGGATGATTTCCACCACTCCACGATATCTTTGCTTGTCCCACTAGTGCCACACCATTTCGCAAATAAAGCATTCTCCTTGAAGCGAACAAGCGAAGGGTTTAGAGATTTCGAGGGAAGCACAAAGAGTTTGCTTCCCATTGATTTCCTTGACCATTTTTGGTCCTTGTTCACAAATCCCTGTTGGTTGGGCCCTAACGGGAAAGGGTTTTGAGATTTTGAGGAGAGTACAAAGAGATTTCTTACCATTTTCCTTGGCCATTTCTGATCCTTTCTCATAAATCCTCGATGGTTGGGCCTTGAGGGGGAAGCATTTCTTGAATCCTTGGCTCGCAGATCTTTGTTAGGCAGACCTGAAGTGCTCCAAACCTTGTTAGGCCATCCTATTATTAAAGAAGTGTAGTTTTGTGGTCTTTGATGCCTAGGCTACATCTTGGAGTACAGAGATTGTTTAGGAGTAATAATACTTTTCTTATGAGTTGCAATGGGAATGCAGTTTGATCCTGTCGCAACCATTTTTGCCCAGGAATCCAAGTTTTGAAATTTCTCAGTGACATTTTGCTGAGGATACCTAGAACAACAGTTGTCTGAGCTCTGAGACAGCTTTTGATTTTGAAACCCCGATCTATGGCGTTGCTAGAGGGGAATAAGTCCATAAGAAATCTAACCCTAGTTTCTGATCCAACCCTAGTTTCTTAGAGGACCATTTCCGTGAGAGGGCCAACCCTAGTTTCTCAATGCTCCATTCCCTCCATGATCCATTTTTTCCCACCATGGATTAAACAATGTTTGTTTGTTATATTAGATCACTGCTTTGTTATGGCTCCAACAAGCCTTGGATATGGTTTCTGATCCAACCCTAGTTTCTCAGAGGACCATTTCTGCAAGAGGCCAACAGAATTCCTGGGTTATGCACTTTGAGTGATTTAAAGCTTTTGAATTCATATGCCTATTATTTTTAGGGTGTATGTGAATAGATAATAGCATGGCCAAAATTTTTACAATTTAGAGCTTGTGAAATGCATGAATGCAAAGAAAAGATCGAAATCACTGGAAATTTAGATTTATTTTGGGATTCATGTGTTGAAATAGAGGCACTTGTACAATTTCAAATTCCAAAAATAAATAATACCCATAAGTTTGGTCTGACAATGGTTTGTTGGGAGTGTCCCCATCATGCCTAAAGTTTATTTTTGATAGTTTTAACACTTTTCAAGCACAAGTGATATGATGAATGAATTGGTATATACTTAGCGCAGAATATCTTCTCAAGTTTGTAGAAAATTCTATTGTGAAAATTTTGATTTTTCTAATTTAATTTGCATGTAACGGTTTTCTAAAATATGATAAAAAAATCCTAAATAAAGTGGCCCGGTTTGATTTCAAATCAATATATCTTGAAAAATTATAAGAAGTTGTTTGTATTTACAAAAGATGTCAAAGCGACCAAAATTGATTGTTTTAGTCTGTTAAAAGAGTCAAGATCCTGTTTCATATATTCATTGTTGATACTAATCTCCTTATGGTAAAAATTGAAGCTTTATTATCAAGGTCAAGGCAAACAATTTTAACTGTGAACTATGTCTAGGGCAGTTATGAATGTTATTTTCATTTTAGAATTAGATGTTTATTGCTAGGAATTTCAAATACATAATCTTAGAAATGAAGAATTACTATTTTTGTAGGTTACCCAAATAGGTTTATTTTCCATAATGACATATGCACAAGATCATCTTTACAACACAGTTCTGACACCTATTCCTACATTCTCCCATTTAAATTTTTAGGAGAGATTAAACCATCTTATAAATTCCTCCCTTCACCATTTACAATTATATGTGGTTCCATTTTTTGGTTTCATCTCTACTTATAATTTTATATAATATATATTCTTTCTTGAGCACTGAGTTTCAGATGTTAACATATATTTTCTTTTCATCTCAAACAAAGCCTTGAGCAATTTGCACAATAGAATATAACTTGTCATACGACCAAGTTGAATGCTACTAATAGTTTTTCAAAGGTACACATTATATCTGTATGTCAAGTATTTTAAGATAGACCTCTAATTAATAGAGGACTTTAGTTGGCATTTGTTTTCATAATAGTAATGGCATGCAGTAGAAGCCCAACTACAGCCAGCAATTCTGCAAAATACTCTAAACTTTATTCTGTGTCTTATGCCATACAAGAAACAATATACTACTATATTAAATCTTTACATTTGTGGCTCATAAAATTTATTATGTGTCTTATGCCATACAAGAAACAATATAATAATATATTAAATCTTTACATTTGTGGTTCATAAAATTTAGTATTTGTATTTATTGTCTTCGTTTATAATTGTTTGTGGTTGTGTGATGAACATTTTGGTAATGCTATTCTATGTGTATCTATGTTCTAGTATTATGATGTGTTATCTTTAATTTAGTAATACAGCTCCATCATGTAATGTGCCTTATCATATTTTGTAATGTATGATCACAGTGGAGGTTGCAGGTAAGTAAATGGATGCCTTGGGTGAGCAATCTACTAAAGATTGATACACCAATATCAGATTATGTTAATTACATGTTCCATATAGATTCCAAAAAAAGCTCTCAACGATAAAAGCTCTCAATGATAATCCCAAGGCTATTAAAGGTTGAGGAACTTCAAGATGATGTTTATAATGAATATAATAGATCAAATGGTTCCTTGAAAATATAGCTGCAGACAGTAAAAGACTTCTATAAACTTCAATAAAAATTAGATTCCTTGTATTCTATTGTTGTTACCCAACTTTAACTTATAGATTGATAAACCATGTTTAGGAAAACAGTATGAGTTACACCCAATTTGAAAAAAGTCCAAAGCCTTTGAAGCTTTACTTCACAATAGTTAAGTACAAAGTGTTTAAATCCATTACACATGCTCCAAATGACTCCATCTAATAAAATATTTTGATATAAATTTAATAGAAAAGTAAATTTGTTATTATGTAACTTTTATAATTTTATTTTATGGGTTCATGAAGCATGAGAATCTTATTGAAGTTGGGATTCAAAAGAGTCTCAGGCACAAATTTTGATACATCAATTGAAATATTTCATCTTACAAATTATATGAAAAAACTTTTACTAAATAATAAATGTGCATATAAATACAAACTTCCATTAAAAATATGGAATCTTATAGTTCTAAACCTTATTTGTGGTTATATGTACAAACAAAAAGAACTTATTATATGTATCCTAGCACAAAGCAATATATTAACACAAATAAACAAAAAAGCATTAGAATAAAGAGTTGACAATAATTACATAAGGTGCACACTTAAGCTAACTTCCTAGCTCATTTAGAAGACATCTAGATATCTATTACAAACTTTCAAAATACATTGAAAATTTATTGCATTTATTATACAATAGTGGACCAACAAATTCAATGAATATTTGTATAGTCCTTGGCCACTGAGGGAAAAGATGTTTGTTAATCTATAAGTTAACATACTCCTCCACTGATCATTCTTCCAATATAACAAAAATTGAACTAACTATTATGAAAGAATAACTTAAAATATTACAGTTTTGGATTTAAAATCAATTAGCCTCTACTGCATTAAAATTCAATTCACAAGAGTTTATGACAGTATAATAAAAAATCTTAATAATATCCATCATAAAATAAATCTTAATAATATCCATCATTGCTCCAAATCACTATAGTTGTTAATGTGTTATTCACACTATACCACTTTAAACACTATACAATTTTAATGAATTGAAAAATAATAAGTAATTGTACAATATCATACTCCAAGGCCACATGAATAAAAAAGATAAATGAAATAAAACGAAATAAATTTAACTAAACAATATATTAGTTATAATTAATAAATATTATTGATAACTATAACAAATATTACTATTACAACTATACAAATTAACACGGCAAGTACTCGTCACTATGTGACACTTGTTAGATTCTATGAATTAAGATTTCACTTTTTTTTCTTAATATTAAAATCTTTACTTCAAAATATTTACTTTAAAAAATAATTAAAAACAAAAAAAAACTAATAGATAAAATAGAATTTGCATGCTTTAATTTTACATGCAAAATCATTATAAGATCACTTGCATATTTTAGTTTCACATACATAATCAATGAAAGCAAAGAAGAAAAAGAGGCATTGAAAATAACAAAAACAAAAAATTGTTTTGGATGTATTCGTTAAAAATTTATGGATTGGTTTGGATATTGTAAAGGTTTAATTTAATATTTTATTTTATTTTGATTTTGAGATTTTTAAAATTTCAAAGTATTATATATTTGTGTATTTTTTAAATATGAAATAAATATATATTAAAGGAAAAAACATTATGATTTGATTAATAATTTAACACTAATACAAATGAATTAATTCACTTAAAAATATAATATTAAAAAAGAACTAAATGTTTTAATTTCATATGCATAGTAATTATTAGACTCCATGAATTAAGATTTCACTTTTTTTTCAATTTGAATATTAAAATCTTTACTTCAAAATCTCTACTTTAAAAAATAATAAAAACAAAAACTAATAGATAAAATAGAACTTGCATGCTTTAATTTTACATGCAAAATCATTATAAGATCAATGAATTATGATTGCATGTTTTGGTTTCAACTAAAAGCATGCCATGCTATTAATTCCAGAGGAAAAAAGCTTTCAACAAAAAATTGTTTGATTGGTTTGGATATTGTAAAGCTTTAATTTAATATTTTATTTGATTTTGATTTTAAGATTTTTTAAATTTAAAAATATTATATATTTGTGTATTTTTTAAATATGAAATAAATATATATTAAATGAAAAACATTATGATTTGATTAATAATTTAACACTAATACAAATGAATTACTTCACTTAAAAATACATAAAATGAACTAATACATAAAATGGAAATTTGCATGTTTTAATTTTAGTAATTATTAGACTCTATGAATTAAAACTAATAGATAAAATAGAACTTGCATCCTTTAATTTTACATGCAATGATATTTTATTTTTTTAAAATATTAAAACTGTTACTTTCAAAATATTTATTTAACTAGCTTATATATATATATATAAATATATATAAAAAAAGCCCAGAGATATCTCTCAACTTGCATGCTTTAATTTTACATGCAAAATCATTATAAGATCAATGAATTCTGATATTTTATTTTTTTCAAATATTAAAACTTTAACTTTCAAAATATTTATTTAATAAAACAAATTGATAAACTTCATGTTTTAGTTTCACATGCATAATAGATGAAAGCAAATCATGCTATTAATTCCATAAAATCTAGCTATTAATTTCATAGATCTTGTCAGAAAAAAATGGAGATGGGAATGATTGCGTGTTCTCAGACAAAAATGGAGATGGGAATGATTGGTGCCCAAAAAGAGGAATTGAATGTTATAATTGCAGTGGACGGAAAAGGACATAGCATAACTGAGGAAAGTATACTCGCCTGTGAATGGACTTGCAAAGAATTGGTTTCAAAGCTTCTTAATCCATCTTTCTCAATAAATCTCACAATTCTTAATGTGCAAAAGAAGATAGCTGACAATGCATTTACTGATAGAAATATTAAATCGTGGAATTTGTATTACAAAAAACTCTCAGAAAGGGTGTTGGAGGAAGCTCTAAATATATGCAAAAAGAACCTCAAAATAGAAGCAAAACCCAGTTGTGTAGTAGGAGGAGAAGAAAAGCCACAGAAGAGGATTTGTGAAGCTGTGCAGCTATTGGGAGCAGATCTTTTGATTATGGGAGGTCGTAGACATTGTGCTTTCAGAAGGTGATTTATTTCAATACACAAGTTTTGTAAATAATTGTGTATATTGTTTGTATTTTTTATTTTAATTATGCAGAATTATTAGTTGTTGTTGGAAGATGTCTAAAATACTATGGCATCAATATAATTCAATTTTTTTTTATTATTGATATTATTGCATTCATGCAATTTAATGATCTTCATGATTGAAATTTTATTCTGTGAAAGCTTTAGCAAGTTAACTTTATAGCAAACTTTATATTCAAAAAAAAAAATTGAAGGAGATTTGGCTAAAACATATATTTTATTTTGCAGGGCAATCATGGGATGTGTCACTGAATACTGCTCTCGTAATGCTCCGTGCCCAGTTTTAGTGATAACCAAAGAAAAATATTCCTCTTTATCAAATGAATATCCAACATTTGTATCAGATGATACAAAATCTATCAAATGAATATCCAACATTTGTATCAGATGATACAAAATCTAAATAACGTTACTGTTTGTTTTGTTGCAGCTCTCAATTTCACATGACGTTAAATTTGTTACCTTTTCAACAAACAATTAAATAAAATGTAATGGAGGATATTTGTTACCTTTTCAACCAATAATAAAATTTAGTGATTTGGAATCGAAAACTGTTGGAATATTTTTGTGCATTCCTTTTATATGGCATGAGAAAAATTGCGTAGTTTTTTTTTTTCAAAAGATTGAATTTGTGCATTCCTCCTCGCATGGAACTATTGTGGAGGCTTCATTCTTAAACAGTGATTAATCTGAATGTCAAGCTTAATCAAAAAATAATTTTATATGATATATTTTTGTATATAAAAGTATTTAATACATTTATTTATTTTTATACATGGAGAAGCGTTTCATGAAAAAGATCTACATTACTATTCCTTCAAATGCATTTCCAACAAATCCGCTCTCTGCAAATATTGCAACGAGAGCATTCCATGAAATGTTTTCTTTTAATAGCATTCTGTCAAAAGATTTCATTGCTTTGTTTGTGTCTCCAACTCTTGCATGCATGTCTACAACATGACCAACCTTACTATTCGATAAAAATCCACCTTCTTTCATGCTTTGATGGATGCACTTTCATTTTTATTTGTGATGTCTGATATAGTGTCCATTGTTTCATTTCTATTTGTGATGTCTATTGCAGTGGTCTCCACAAAAACATTGTCCATGTTTATAATGATAGAAAAGGGTCACTCATCTCTTATGTTTGTCTGTGCTTTCTGTGCAATCCTCCTGTCCCCATTTTTTTAACTTCATATCGAATGATATTATAGCATTACATAACATAATCCTTCTTTACTTTTTCTCCATCTTGCATGCCACGAAAATTCTTGCACCATAGACGTATACCACTGTCTAAGGTAATTGACTTGTGCCATAAAAAATAGAGCATTATGGAGATATGTCTATACGAACTTTCAAAGCAGTCAGTTGTGTTACAATCATTGATACAACTGTAATTTCTTAAAATTTGGAATTTAATTGGTCTCTCCTTCTAATGACATTCATAATGGCAATAAAGATCAATCTTATAGTTCGCTTTAGTCATCCAAGATTTCCTTTCTTGCATAGATTTCTCTACTTATCTTTGAAAGCATAGCAATGAAGGGTTGAGTGAGTCTTGTAGTAATTAGCTGTAGGAAATGGTTGCAAGTTGATCAGACTAATTTATTATGGTTTTGGTTTTGATTTATATATTAAATAACATGATAGATGCTTTCTTAGTTGCCCTCAATTTCGGTAACAAATCATTTTTTCTCATTTTTGTAGCTGTCAATGTGAATCAATCTTTTGGTGTTTAGAAGTCAAGAGGCCAATGTATAAATCAATATTATCATTTGTGGTCTTTGTTTATGCTTACTGTGATGCCCAATGGTCTTTCAATCTATGTGATTTTCCCTTTCCATGTTTGTTGGTCTCTAGGCTTTTGGACTGTCACATACTCTTTATCATAGAGCAGATACTATATGACTCTCCTTGACAATGAAAAATAGACTCCTTGAATCTTTGGACTAGTTTACTAATAGCAGTCCATGGGCTCTGTGTGTATCTCAAAACTTTGCAATTTTGTCTACCAAAGCAATTACAACACCATCATCTGAAAATACCTCTTTCCACAGTGTATACTCATGCCCTGTTCAATGTTATTGTGCATATTTTAGCTCTGCCTTAGGTAGACTATACTTCATTTGACTTAAGTTTGCAAACTGTCTTCTATGAACTATTTCATAATTCTTGCAACTCTAACCCTTTGACGACATTTTGCTCTTGTAGCATTGTATTCTTCCATGTCCAAACCCTTATTCATGCTGCCTGAAAACATCCTTTGGCATTGCCTAGTATAAGGCTCTTGTCTTTGTTATGCAACATTTATTGACTATTATGATGTATTGAGTGGTCTTGGACATACTTTTTATGTTGTTTTCATTACTAAAACTACTAACTTTGGGCTTTGGCCTTTGGCCTTACCTATATTCTATTATCCATATATGTACTCATTGTTACTTTTGCATTATCATGTCTTTAATGACCTATGTCCCACATTAATCCCTGTGAATGTCCTCAAAACACTATACTCTGCCATGATGCATCTCTTACTCTTCAACAAAGAATTACAATTGTCATTCAAACTCTATCATTGTTCTTCAATATGCACAAGATCTCTCATGCTTCACTTGGCATCACCAATAATCTCCACAAGAATATCGTTCTTGTTTGAAATAAGGGAACTAGTTTGCATCTCACAATAATTTGTCGTGCAACAATTTTGGAGATAAACTTGGTTGTAGTGTGGCAGTCAACACATACTTGAATGTTTTTAATAACTCTAATAGTTTTTCCAAGGGTTGTATTTAGCAAGATAAATGCAATTTCCAGCCTCTCACTATGTTGGCAAAGGAAAAAATCTTTTTATTCCTCCTCCACATCATTTAGTACATATTTTGAATATGAAAGAAACCCTACCGCCTTCATCTCCCACGACAATTTCTCCAACTTTGCATAGATCTCCTCAGTATGTGGGTGTGATCTATCTCCAACACAAAAAAACATGTACCATTTTGTGTACTTCAATCCAACTACATTCAGGAATCTTTTGAATTCCTCTTATCTTTCATAGATGTCCTCACCTTTTGAACCTTGTCCCATCTGCCCACGTCCGCATAGATGTTTGACAAAAGGTCATAAGCTGAAGTGTTTTTCTAATCCAGCTCAAAAAGGAGTTTCCATAAATACCCCTAATCTCGTATTCTTATGTGATCTACAGGACCCAAGCAAACACATCCACACAACTCCCATATGGTTAATTGGCATTTTGATAATAAAGTTTAGAGTTTCCTCAAGATAGCCAGCACGACCAAGCAGGTCAACCATGCATGCGTAGTGATCAATTGTAGGACTAATGCAAATAAGACTCAATCATGCCATTGAAGCATTTGTATCCCTCATCCACTAAACTTGCATGGTTGCATGCAAATAAAACACAGGCAAATCATCCATGGTCAGGGTGTATTCCAAAGTGCTTCATTAGTTCAAAGACTTTGAAAACATCCTTGCAAAAGCTATTTTGCGCAAATCCGACAATCATTGTATTCCACAAGACCACATCTTGCTGAGATATTTTATCAAATAATTCACGTGCCTTGCTACGCCTTCACATCTTGCATACATATCTATTTGCAGCTACAACATCTGAGAAATATCCACTTTCAATGATACTTTTATGGATGTCCATACCCTATTCCAAAGCTTCCATTTTGGAACACGCTGGCAAAAGTTGTGCAGTTTGGTTTTATGCCTGCCAATTGCATTTGCTTAAAAGTTTCGAAGGCCTCTTCAACAAGCTCATTTTGCGCATATCTTGAAATAATTGCAATCCATGAGACTACATCTCATCGAGACATTTTGTCAAATAGTTCACGTGCCTTTTTTATACTCCCACATTTTGTGTACATGTCTACCAGGGCACTCACAACTACAACATCCAATAGGAATATGCTTTCAATTATGTTATGATGGCCATCCATACCCTCTTCCAAAGATCTCATCCTTCGCAGGCTAGAAGGATGCTGGCAAAGGTCGTGGAGTTTGGTTTAACACCTGTTGATTGCATTTTCTTAAAAAAAATTTAAAGCTTCTGCAACGAATCTATTTTGTGCATATCCTACTATCATTACATTCTATGAGACCACATCTCATTTAGGCAGTTTTTCAAATAGTTTGTATGCTTTTTTTATGCTTCCACATTTTGCATACATGTCTATTAGGGCATTCATAAGCATGACATCTGACAAAAAAAATGTTTTCTATTATGCTTTGATGGATGTGCATACCATGTTCCAAATCTCCCATTTTGGTAGACTATTGGTAAGACATACATCGATGTAGACCTGATGTATCAGAGGGAGTTACACTGATGAGAAACTGATTAGGGAAGGTCATTCACATCGCCAAAACAACTTTCTAGTTATCCCGATGCCCGATTAAATCCTCATAGAGACATACCCCAAAAAACACTATACCAAGAAATGAAGGAGTAAGTTATACCAATGGTGCTGAAGTGAGAAATTACATCATGGAGACCTAAATGAGCCATTATTATATCAGATTTTAAAAGTGACCAAAGTTTTCCTATTTAATGCTCACAACAAGATCGCATGAAGTAAATAAATAGAATGCTAATCATTCTGAATTGAACACTGAATGCAATTGCTTGAATTTTCTTAGCTTCAAGTCCTTTCGGTAGGCAGAGTTAATTAGAGAAGATTGGAGGTTTCAGACTAGGAAGATAAGGGTTTTTAGTTGCAAAGATTGAATCATCTAGCTCGATAGGAAGACGGAGGTCAACAAAGAGTACAAAATCAAAGGCTAAAATGAAGATGGGGGAGGATGTCCTTGCTAGAGAATTGAATCAGGACATGATAGACCAAATCAAAGCACTTGGGCCAAAATCCAGGAGGTAAAAGCAACATTTGTCAGGAAGGGACCAATTGGAGGATAAGTACAAGAATGTTGTGGACATCTGGACAAAGGTGAGGGGCTATGAGCTATTCCTATTTTATTATTTAAGAAGGAATAAGGAAATATCCCTCTACAACCCATGGTCAACTAACTTAGGAAAGCTAATTGTTCCTAATGTTTTTGTAAATTTGTAAGTTTTGGAGATCCTGGTTAGAAATTATGACCAAAGATTACTTTAGTGGTGAATATTTTGTACCGACTGGGGATGGCCATGTTGCTAGAACATTATCAATTTCTATCAAATTCATGGCCCGATCACCATATGTTTTTTGTAATTAGATGTTTCTATGCAAGGATTTCACCAATACAATATACGTTGGGCACACGGTAAATTTAATTTTTTCACCTACACTCTCTGAGGTTGCCTTAATAGATGACCATAATTCGCCTATACGCATGTGATTATTTGTTCACTAGGAGGACCCAATTCTCCCAGCATTTTGCTGATGCATATCTCCATTCACCCCAACTTTCGCCAACTATATTGTATTTTCCAATTATTTGGATACCCATAATCACCTCAAAAATTACATAAGTCATGTTATAGTTACACGGGATTTGCCAAATATTTGTATACCATATAAAATTCTCACGAGATTTGCCATATAAGGATTGGTATAAATACATGTAAAGATCAGATCTATCTCTACACAATCTGGTGGGTTCTAGGCTATGAATTCTAATCAATAGAAAATTTTCAGAGTAAGAAAATTTATTATTGTTGACTGCATTGGTGATTGCTAGTGACCTAAAGGTGAGCGATCATATTTTTGAAGTGTTATAATGTTATTCTGAATTTATCTATATTTTTTTGCACTATTGAGTTCATTTTTATTCAGTGGTGACCCATTAGTGCCAAGTGGTCAGTCGGGACATTTAGACCTCAGACATCTAGATTGTACATTGTAGGGCCAATGAAACATATATTATACTTTATAGTTTATTATTGCTTCTTCAACAAATTGATATTTTTTTGGCAGCCTTTATTTCATTGGAGATGTCAAATAGGAAGAAGGGTAGGAAACCTAAATGTGGGGAAGGCCATGAGAGGCCAACAAAAAGAAGAACATCATCTTCATACTATGGCTTTCGAAAAGAGTGTGGTGAAAATCAGGAAGTTACATCATCACAAGTACAAGTACAAAATTTGCAACCTACATTGCATGTTGAAGATGGTAGTGAACCTGATATCTCAGATCAGGATGATCTTGAAGAAGATTATCTGGTAGATGCCCAAGTTAGCTGGAATGATATAATCGACTTGCATGATAATGCCATTGATGATAATGTACGGAAGGGGAAAAGAAAAACCAGATCAAAAAAGGATGAACCACAATCAAAAAAGGATCGGGAGTGGTATATGTCAGTGAGGAATTTTCAAATTAATTGGGCATCAAAGTATCCATTCATTGAGCCACTGGAGAATCCAATTGAAGGAAAGCCTCCAATAGAATGTAGGTGTAAGATTTGCACTTGGAAACATAACAAGGAAATTATGTTGCAGCTAAAATTTGACACCATAAAAAAGCATATGGGTAAAGTTTATGAAAAACAAATGATAGACAGGGTTGAAAAATCACTGATAAAATGGAAAATAAAGGAGGAATGTAAGCATGTGAGGAATGCCAAAGAGTATTATTTTCATGAGAAAATATAGACAAAGCCTACTAAAGTTAAAGGTTCTATTGAAGCTAGTTTTGGAAAAGCAATGCAAATAGAAAAACTAGGAAAATTGTTCAATTAAGCATTATTAATTATATTTTGAGAAGAGGGTGTGCTATGACAGATTTCCCACTAGTGGTTTATTACACTTTTTGAAATTTCCTAACTATCCTAATAGACACTGGTTAGTAAACAGTGGATGGGAATGGGCAAGTTGTCTTGTTGAGGTTGAAAAAGAAGATGTAAAGGAAAAAATAAGAGAGTCAAATCTTATTGCATTTTCTTTAGACAAAGTTATGACAGTAGACAATACTTCATGGGTATGCATGCATGTTTATACTATAGAGAATCATACCAGCAAACCTCATCTATTATATGTTGCTAAAATGAAGGAGAGTGCGACAATGGAAAATTTATTTCAACTAGTAAAGATAAGTTTAATTGAATATGGAGGTATGGATGACATGATAGTTGCCAATAAATTGGTTTGTGTTGGAGAAGATGGAGCTTTAGTAATGCAAAGTCACAAGAATGGTCTTTGTACAAAGATTGAAACTTCATTTGCACCGTACATTACTGCAATTCACTGCATGGCTCACATAATGAATCTAGCTTTTGGAATTGTGAGCAAGTTTGCTTCGGTAAAAAAAATTGAAATTTTAATCAAAGATCTCTACTCACACTTCTATCGAAGTCCCAAGCGATTTATGCAATTTTAACACTTTGCTGATGGAATAACTGATGGGAACAAGCTTCTCAAGGATAATGATACCAGATGGATCTCTTTGGATGGTCCAGTGCATTGAGTTTTTTAGAATATCCATCCTTGATTGGACTATATTATATAATATGCTACGCTACATAAGATGACATGCATGACCCTCAACAATCTCTATCGAAATCAACCAACATTATCTGATGAAAAATTGTTAAGTGGCAGACACTCACAAATTTGAACAATCCTGATAACTTTTTACAAATCAGTGCAGACAAGGAGGTATGTGCCAATATATGGGGAGTTGAGATACCAATGCACTTCTATGCCATGGTCAACCCCAAGGAACCAGGAAAGCGCCCGAGGAAGCGACTAGCAAGAGTTACAAGGGAAGATTTCGACAAGATTGTTCAGACTGTAACTACTTCTGTGAAGAAAATTGCGTATGATCTTTCCTCACAAATTAGAAGAAGATTCCCTCCTGAAAACCTACTTGAAGACATGTCTATCTTGTTTCCTCATTATTTGAGCCTCAACAGTGTAGCTAATTTTCAAAGTAAGCTACTGACTTTAATAAAACAATTTTGCATATCCAGAGAATTGAATGGAGTAAATAGAAATGGAATATTAGATGCAACTTATCTTTGAGAGAAATCATCTTGTTTTGCATACACTATGAGAGAACAATATGGCAAAATGGAGAACCCCCACGAAGATGGATCAATAACAAGGCTTTGGAAATATATAACTGAGAATGCAGTGTTGCATTATTCAATGCCAAAATATTTGAAGCTTGTTGATTTATGTCTTACCATGATATTGGGTTCGGTGGAAGATGAGAGATTTTTCAATGCTTTGGGGTTCCTAAAATCAAAGCTAAGATACAAACTAGACAAGAATTTGGAAAATTGCTTGAGGCTTTATACATTTAGGTATGATGTCCACACTTTTCCTTACGATAGGGCACTGCAAATCTGGAGGTCCAAATGTGAAAGAAGAGGTTTGGGAAACACTTCAAACCAAAGTGTTAGTGGGACTATTGACTCATGTACTGGACCTACTGGTAGCATTGAGATGCAGTTCAATGAAGGTATGAAGACTCAGAGTAAAGAAACCACAGACAAGAATCAAGAAAGCTCTGAATTTGATGAGGATGAATGGCAACTGTAAGAGATTGGTATTTGTAAAGCGGAAAATCATTATCGAACCCTAGTTGCTCTCCCCTCTTCCAACTCCAAGGAGAGAGAAGGGAGATTCACTAGGGTTGATGGTTTTCACTTAGGGGAGAGACTTTACATTCAAAAGAGGGGTTGAAACCCACAAGATCCAATCCCACACAATGCAAGATTGGATGCTAAATGTGTTTCAAGGGTTAAGAAAGCAAGGCTACCCTCTTTTGTAAAGAATGTGCATAGAAGAATTAAGCTAGGAATGCATAGAAAGTGAGAAAGATTCGCTTATAAACTGAGATAGGAATACAGTATGAAGCTGCGGACTTGGAATTAGCAGTAAAATGTCGATACGGCGCTGTCCTGCAAATTTGAGCAAAAGTTGTCGGGACGATGGCGCCCGAGCACCACGGTCCTCCGAAAAATCCGCGAAACGAAGGGGGATCTGTTCGTCTCTGCACAAGGATTCCAGATCTTCAATTTCAGCCGCGTACCTGCAACCTACACACAGAAAAGCGAAGACGATTGGGGGGTTAGGGATTAGGGGTTTGCCTTTAGGTCAAACCCCGGTTTTGGAATTAACCAAGAAATGAGCAAGTGCTGTAAATGTAAATGTCTGTAATGTAAAACAAGTACTAATACCTTGTTGTAAGGATGTTTGTATCCTTATGTGCGAAGGTATAGATGTTGTATGTTGTATGTTGTAGTAGTATGTAGTAAGTGATCTCCTCTTCAATGGTTGAATCCTTGTCTTGAATGCAACACTTAGCCTTGAATGGAGACTTAGAATGATCAATTGCTTGAAAGAATGCTTGAATGCTTGAGTATAGTTTCCACGCTTGTACACCTATGTCCCTCTTACCCAAATGGGAGAGGCAAATGTAGTTTATATACTTGTCATTTAGGGCTGATAGACTGATTTTCCCGACCTTAGGCCGACCAGGAAAGATAATTTTCCAATTTGCAAACATAAAGACCCGAAGTCCAAAAGAGACCGGGCCCAAAATAGGACCCAGGGACCAGGGCGCTGGGTGCCCTGGTCCTGAAGGACCAGGGCGCTGGGCGCTCTGGTCCCACCTCCCGGGACAGCAGGGTGCAAAGGAGGTTCAGGCCAGGGTGCGAGAAAATGCAGTTTTCAGTGTCATAATCAGGTTTCGGGGTCTCCATTCAGGTTGCGTGTTGCGTCGCCATCGTGAAGACCAAAATGTAGTTGAAATTGCAAGTGTCGCAATTTTAGGACGCTACAGTATTTATTAATCTTATAACTGTATCTCATCATTCATATTACAAAAGCATATTAATTTTTGCAATTAGAATTTAATATTGATGTGTAATTGTATTTTTCAACTTTCTATTTCCAAATTTAAAATAGCATAATAAAAGACCATAATGTGTTTATTGATACAAAGATGTTTATTGTTTATTTAGACATGTTTGAGAACTTAGATTTCTATTAATTCTTTCAAAATATAGCTATATGATACAATTAATTCAATAGTAATACACCAATATGTGTGATTCTCCATGCAAATTGCAAAAGTGAATACAAAGTTTTAGAACCCTTTGCAAATGACCCTGAATTCCCTTTTATAGAAACAAGAGAGCAACAACAGCTCATATGTGATTCTCCAATGTCCATGCAAAAGTGAATACAAAGTTTCAAAACCCTTTGCAAATGACCTTGAATTCCCTTTTATAGAATCAAGGGAGCAACTAGAGCTTCAAGTCGAATTGCAAGTTTACAAAATGTGAAGACTCAACATCAAAATCACAAACCCAACACATATTTATATGGCCATCATAGGTTGGATTAGCAATTTAACAACTGCTACATATTTGATGTCTCCTGTTCAAAAACTAGAGTTCAAAATTAAATTTTAATTCATGCCATGACAAATTAAATATAGATAATAGCAGTGCCTAAAACCTAGTAATCAAAAAGTGATAAATGCATAAATGTTAAAGATTGGGAGAATTTGAGAATACAAATTAACAGGCGTAAGTTTTGCACTGTGCATCATAGATTCATAGGATAGATCAAAAAATTAGCAATAGCGAGTGCTAGTTTTTTCCTATTCACAAAATGAGTTATTTCAAGCAATGCTAGATTCCAAACAGAAAAAACATAAAACCTTGAAATTAAGAGTAAAAGAAGAAATGTCACAACCCTCCTTTATCACTTTTTGATTTGATGCAATTTTATTGTATTTTTTGGTTAAGCTATTAAAAATGATTGAATAAATGTTATAAAAGAATAAAAATGGACACACACACACTTGGCGAATATAATTGAAAAGGCACTATTTTTATTTTATTTATTTTCTCACTCCCAAATATGGCACATGTTGTAGGAGGAATTAGAAGCTTCTAGAGGAATCTTCAATGCCTTGTATGTAACTCCCCCACTAGGTTTTTAATAAATTTGCATGAGTCCAATATTGGAAAAGAATCCCATTCTTAATTAATTTCTCTAGATAGTGGAATTAAGGGATTTTTCCTATATATTGTATGCAAGTTCTCAAAAAAGGGAGTTGATTATGTTTTGAAGAAAAATTTCCCAAGTTTTTAGTAGTAGGATCTTCTTTGGTAGTCTCATTTTCATTGCAGGATTGTTAAGTTGTTCTTAAAGATTTCTCTCAAGTTGCAAGGAAGGATCTAAAAAGGATAGCTAGAGGATTCAACTTTGAGCTTTGATAAACCAGGTTCTCTTCTTTTGTCATATGAGAAAATTGTATTATCAAAAAAAATATAGTTTCTAGATCTTCCTTTATATAAGAAATTTTTATTAGATTGTAAATCTTTTCTTCTTATTTAGGGATAAATAATGATGAAAATACTTTCATATAGTGCATGTTAAAGATAGCTTTACTATTATTTAAATTTCTTTAGAAACATATATATATGATCTTTCTTTTGCTTTTCCCAAAATTTTTTTTTTGATATGTGCAAAAATCATATTTTCCCTTATTTTAAATTTCTTTTTCTGAGATTAAAACTCTTCTCTATGTGATTAAATGATATGAATCTTAATCTTTATTATTCTTCTCTTAAATTCATTTCTCTGGCTCTTCGAATGGAAATCTGAAAGTAAATCTCATTCTTTAAATAAATCCCTCTCTGTGAATGTAGAAATAAATTCCTCTCTGTGAATGTAGAAATAAACCCTCTCTCTGTGAATATAAATTTCCTAATTACTGTGAAATCAATTTAAAACAATTACCTACCTCTATGATAACTTAATTATCTATTTTATTTCTGAAGCAAATCTCTCTATTTCATAAAGGAAGTTGGAAAACCAAAACCTTATAGTGTTGGGTATATACAGTGCCTCTAGGTCACACTTAGGGTAATGTCGTCATGTTGAACTACTGCACTTAACGCCTAATAAAGTTTCACCAATGACGTCTATGGCATCGTCCCTATAAATCGTCAGGGAGTAATAAGGGACACTTGGAAGTTAAAATCCAAGGGGTGGGTAATCCCCCTTGGATCAATAATCTAATAAGATAATCCTTAAATGATTTTACATCCACTGAGTTAAACCATAGCAAACCCCTGTTAGGGTTGATTGAATGAAATGCTTTTATGAAAGTGATTTAATCTTGAAGAGATATTGGCGATTGACAATTGGGTCAAGGGTGATGCTTATGATAGGTATCATGATGTAGTTGTTTTAGGCCACAAACAATAGGCCATCTTGAGCCTTTGTTTAAGTGCTACCACAGTGAGTAGCAATCATAGAGAAACTATCTGGGACATTGACCCTAGAAAGGGTTTCGTACCCACTAATGAGTTTACATCAAACCATAGAGTAGAAAATAGAACTACATACTTTATGCCTTGATCCCATACCGAATTAGGTATGTAGGTAGTCTTGGGACAGAGTTGTCCCTAGTACTCAGGCATTCGTGGGTGGGGTCTAGGTCTGGTAAGAAGAAGGATTTAGTAGAATCCTAATTTAGAAGATAAGTGTAATTAAAAAGGAAAAAGTAATTCGATGCATACTCGGAAGGAATCCCATATGGATTCGCTTGACTTCCTGAGACTTTAAGCCAAATTCTGAGGTGGAATTCAAGCTTTTATTGTGTTATTTAAATACTCCTAAGTACGGCGACCTTGGTGTAGTCCTATTAGAAGAGTGTGGTACTTAGTGAGTGGCTTAGGACCCAAATGGTCCCGATGAGTCTAAGTCTCTGGCTAGAGCACCCACTATCCTAATTGGATAGATGCCTACCCCGTATGGGTAGATGGCTATCCTATATTGGATAGATGAAACCTCCTATCCCGAATGGACAAATGCCTAACCCGTATGCTTAGATGCTCATCCTAGATGGATAAATACCTAATCCTAATGGATGGATGCCTAGAGTATGTGATTGAATCAAACACAAATGATTAAATTAAACAAAAAAAAAAAGAATGGTCAAATTTTGTTGCGTTAAACAAGGTAAGTTATTACATGTGGTATCAGAGAAAAGGTTCAAATCTAGGCCTTGTGCTCACTTCAATTTACACAACTAAGGGAATGTTTTGCAATGGTAGAAATTAAATTTTAAATCTTAAATCAAGAACTAACTACATAATTTAACTTTCAGGTAAAACCCTAGAATGGCTAGAGGAAGAGGAAGAGGAAGAGGAAGAGGAAGGGGTAATGAAAGATGTACTACCACTAGGAGACAAAGGGAAGCTAACCATGAGGAAAATAATAAAGAAAACCATGAAGAAAACCATGAGGAAGACCATAAAAGGGATCAACATAACGCAGGGAATAACGAAGATGGGGTCGAGGCTATAATCAACCTTCTAACCGAACAAAGGGATAAAATCAACTTCTTGGAGCAATCGATGCAGGACCTTAGGGCAAGGCAGAATGACATTGAAAATCGAAGTGGTACTAAAAATGGAAACCCTAGTAGCAATCAAGGGAATATGATGGGCAATAGAAAAGAAAATAACATATTGGAACTCTCTAAGGATTTGAAGAAAATCACCCCTCCTAAGTTCGATGGGAGGCAAATTGGTGAAGGGGCTGAGAATTGGTTAAATGAAATGGAAAATTATTTTGAACTAAGATATTTTAGTGAAACAACCAAGGCCTTATGGGGTTCCTATCAACTCATAGGGGAGGCGGCTAGTTGGTGGACCAACACTAAGGAGAAAAATGGGTATAGCAGGGATATGATCACATCGGATCAATTTGTTCACCACTTCCGAGAAAGGTGGCTCCCTCAATTGTTCTTTGATGATAAGGTGATAGAATTCCATAATATACATCAAGGGCCCCTATTAGTCTAACAATATTGGGATAAGTTCACCAAATTGCTTAAGTATGTACCTATGTACCAGAAAGATGAAGAAGGCCAAGCGAGGAAGTTCTTTTTGGGACAAAATACCAACATAGGGGCAGAGGTTGACATGCATGGACCCAAAAACATGAGCAAAGTGCTTGAAAAGTCCCTAAGGCAAGAGAGGAAGATTCAAAAACTAGCAGGGAATAACTATAATGGGAACCACTCTTTTAAAAGGAAGCAGGAATTCAAGGGGAACACTAACTTCAACAAAAGTCAAAGGAATAATTCTTCCGAAAGAAGGCCACCCCCTAATCAATATCAGAGGAATGGAAATAATAATAATAACAGGGGAAATAATAACAAAGGAAACTATAATAGGAATGACCAGTAGAACAGGATAACTTATCCACCCAAGGCCAATGAAACAAGGAATGATCACCCTAGGAATCAAGGCAGGAGGGGTCCTCCAGGTGGATGCTTTATGTGTGGGGAAAACCATTTTGCTAGAGAGTGTCCCAAGATGCAAGGTCAGATTAGGGCCAATAAACCCCGACAAGGGCCCCAACAAAGGATTCATGCAGCAATTAGGAACCAAAGAGCAAGATTCCAGAATGTTCCGACGGAAACTACAGGTACACTATTTGAACAACCAATTTCAATTCTAATTGACACTGGGTCATATGAATGTTTCATCTCACCTGAATTAGTAAGCAAATATGCATTAAAATTTAATCAAATGGAGTCATCATGGATGGTTCAATATGGGGATAAGGCAACTAGGGAAGTAACTAAGTGTTTGTCGAGGGCAAGGGTACAATTTCCTGAGTTTGAAACAAGGGTAGACCTCTATGTGGCACCCCTAGGATTATATGATGTAATTATTGGAATGAGTTGGTTAACAGACCATCAAGCTAATGTAGATTTCTATAACAAAGTTGTTGAATGCTTGGATGATGGGGGGGAAAGGGTCAAAATCCAAGGAAAGTTTAACCCCATTAGTATAGAAACAATATTAGCCATGCAATTAAAGAAGGAAAGAAGAGGAGGCCAAATCTATAAGGTTGAAATTGATGAAGGAAAAGAGGAAAATACCCCAACCTTTGAAAATACCCCTTTCTTAAAAGAATTCAAGGATGTATTTCCAGAAGAATTACCCAGCTTACCTCCTAAAAGGAAGTTTGACTTTTCTATCGATGTACTACCCAGAGCTGAACCAGTGTCAAGGGTACCTTACCGAATGAACACAACTGAATTACAAGAGCTCAAGATGCAATTAGAGGAACTCTTACCTAGGAGATTAATAAGGCCAAGTGTATCACCATGGAGAGTGCCAGTCTTATTCGTTAAGAGGAAGGATGGAACCTTAAGACTATGCATCGACTATAGGATGTTCAACAAGGTCACAATAAAGAATAGGTATCCCTTACCTCAAATAGAGGATATTTTTTACCAAATGAAAGGAGCAACATTTTTCTCAACGATAGACCTCCGGTCAGGATACCATCAACTCAAAATTAAGGAGGAGGACATTCCGAAGACAACTTTCAAGACTAGATATGGGCATTATGAATTCACAATAGTTCCTTTTGGTGTAACCAATGCCCCAACTACATTTATGAACCTAATGAATAATGTACTCCATGACTACTTGGACAAATTTGTTTTGGTATTTCTGGATGACATATTGATTTACTCTAGGAATGAGGAGGAGCATCTAGTACACCTACAAATTATTTTGCAAAGGTTGAGGGAACATAAGTTATATGGGAAACTATCAAAATGTGCCTTCTTCGAGGAAAAGATTCACTACCTAGGGCATTTAATATCAAAGGAAGGAATAGCAGTTGATCCAGATAAGATAAAGGCAACAGTATAATGGTTGATCCCTAAAAATGTTTCAGAGGTAAGAAGCTTTATGGGGCTAGTAGGGTACTATAGGAGGTTTGTGGAAGGATTCTCTAAGATAGCAAACCCCATCACCTCATTACAAAGGAAGGGGAAAAGGTTTGTGTGGACATAACAAAGTGATAAGGCATTCCAAATCTTGAAGGGAAAACTAACTTCAACACCCATTCTAAAGGTACCAGATCTGAATGAACACTTCACAGTCATAACTGATGCTTCTATCGAAGGTTTAGGAGGAGTACTTGTACAAAATGAAGGGGTAGTAGCTTATGAATTGAGGAAGCTAAAGACTCATGAAGTTAATTATGTACCCCACGACTTAGAGTTAGCAGCGATTGTGCATGCCCTATAGAAATGGAGACACTTCCTACTAGGGAAGCCCTTTGAGTTAAAGTCAGATAACCAAGGACTAAAGTACATCTTTACCCAACCCCACTTAAATTCCAAACAAAGAAGGTCGTTAGGGTTTATAAGTGAATATGATTTTGAAATTGAATATATTAAGGGGAAGGAAAATAGGGTGGCAGATGCTTTAAGTAGGAGGAGACACTTGATGACTATAGCAACATTCAAAAATTCTTTCAAAAGGCAAGTGATGGATGAGCAAGGACACCACCCATGGTATGAGAAAGTCAAATTGACTTTAGAACACAATCCAACCGATCTTAAGATTGAAGGGTATACACTAGACAAAGATGGATTGTTGAGATATAATAATAGAATCTATATTCCTAATTTAGGAGACTTAAGGGAAGTAGTCTTGTCGGAGGCTCACAATGCCCCTTATTTAGGGCACCCAGGAGTTAACAAACTTTATGTAGACCTAAAGAAGTTATACTTTTGGCAAGGGATGAAGAATGACATAGTCAAATATGTGGCTAAATGTTTGGAGTGTCAAAGAGTAAAGGCAGAACATAGACATCCAGCTAGATTATTATAGTTACATGATGTAGCTCAACACAAGTGGCAAGTTATTAGTATGGATTTTGTGCAAGGGTTGCCCACATCACCTTCTAGGCATGATACAATAATGGTGGTAAATGACAAACTCACTAAGGTGGCACACTTTATATCGGGAAATCTGACAGATGATGCACCTACCTTGGCTAGGCGCTTTGTTAAGGAAATATTTAGGTTGCCTAGAATGCTAGAGAAAATCATATCAGATAGAGATGCTAGATTCACTTCAAGGTTTTGGACAACTCTTCAAACAGCTCTAGGAACTCAACTAAATTTTAGCACTGCATACCATCCTGAAACTGACGGTCAAGCAGAAAGGACAAATTAGATTCTGGAAGACCTACTTCGCATGTACTGCATGGACCAACAAAAGAAGTAGGAAGATTACCTACCTCTGGTAGAGTTTGCTTACAATAATGCATATCAAACATCCTTGGGAATGGCACCTTTCGAAGCATTGTATGGTAGGCCATGTTGAACTCCTTTGAGTTGGCATAGTCTTGAGGATAGAGTAATTGTCAAACCAAATATGTTGAAAGAAATGGAAAGGAAAACTAAGGAAATTAGGCAAAGATTGAAGGAAGCCTCAGATAGGTAGAAAAGTTATGCAGACAAGAACAGGACACCAAGGGAGTTTGAGGTGGGAGAGAAAGTCTTCCTAAGGGTTAGGCCACACAAGAGTTCCATAAGGTTTGGGAAAAAGACCAAGTTTGCCCCTTGTTATGTTGGACCTTTTGAAATATTGGAAAGGATTAACCCAATTGCATACTGGTGGGCCTTACCTCTCCAATTGAGCTGAATCCATGATGTCTTCCATGTATCTCTTCTTAAAAAGTATGTACCTGATGAGAAACACATTTTGAATTGGGATGCTTTAAAGGTCCAATAAATGGGAGGAATAATGATAGAGCCATTCAAAATCTTGGAGAAGCGCTAGTGCCAATTGCGCAACAAAGAGGTTGATCAATGCAAAGTACAATGGAACCAGTATGATGAAAAGAATGTCACATGGGAAGATACTAGGGAAATGCAATAGTTGTTTCCTTTTCTGTTTTAAACTAATCATGAACTATAGACTCTTTTGGATGCATTCAATAAGTGCATCGGGATGATGCACAAATTAAGGGGGGGAGGATGTCACAACCCTCCTTTATCACTTTTTGATTTGATGCAATTTTATTGTATTTTTTGGTTAAGCTATTAAAAATGATTGAATAAATGTTATAAGAGAATAAAAATGGACACACACACACACACTTGGAGAATATGATTCAAAAGGCATTATTTTTATTTTATTTATTTTTCCACTCTGAAATATGGCACATGTTGTAGGAGGAATTAGAAGCTTCTAGAGGAATCTTCAATGCCTTGCATGTAACTCCCCCACTAGGTTTTTAATCAATTTGCATGAGTCCAATATTGGAAAATAATCCCATTCTTAATTAATTTCTCTAGATAGTGGAATTAAGGGATTTTTCTTATTTATTGTATGCAAGTTCTCAAAAAAGGGAGTTGATTATGTTTTGAAGAAAAATTTCCCATGTTTTTAGTAGTAGGATCTTCTTTGGTAGTCTCATTTTCGTTGCAGGATTGTTAAGTTGTTCTTGAAGATTTCTCTCAACTTGCAAGGAAGGATCTAAAAAGGATAGCTAGAGGATTCAACTTCGAGCTTCGATAAACCAGGTTCTCTTCTTTTGTCATATGAGAAAATTGTATTATAAAAAAAAATATAGTTTCTAGATCTTCCTTTATATAAAGAAATTTTTATTAGATTGTAAATATTTTCTTCTTATTTAGGGATAAATAATGATGAAAATACTTTCATATAGTGCATGTAAAAGATAGCTTTATTATTATTTAAATTTCTTTAGAAATATATATATATATATATATGATCTTTCTTTTGCTTTTCCCAAAAGTTTTTCTTTGATATGTGCAAAAATCATATTTTCCCTTATTTTAAATTTCTTTTTCTGAGATTAAAACTCTTCTTTGTGTGATTAAATGATATGAATCTTAATCTTTATTATTCTTCTCTCGAATTCATTTCTCTAGCTCTTCGAATGGAAATCTGAAAGTAAATCTCATTCTTTAAATAAATCCCTCTCTGTGAATGTAGAAATAAATCCCTCTCTGTGAATACTCATTTCCTGATTACTGTGAAATCAATTTAAAACAATTACCTACGTCTGTGATAACGTAATTATCTATTTTATTTCTGAAGCAAATCTGTCTATTTCATTTCATTCGTGTGAATAAATTCTTGTTCTTATTTTCATAAATACTCTTTTTTTATATACCATTAAATAATCTGACATATATATATACATATATATACATATATATATATGTATATATATGTATATGTATATGTACATATACATACATATACATATACATATATATACATATATATATGTATATATATGTATATATATGTATATATACATATATATATATATGTATATATACATATATATATATATATATACATATATACACATATATACACATATATATATATATAATTTATTTCAAACGATAATGAATATATTAAATATTGCAAAGTGATTATAATATAACAAAAACATGGTCTTCGAAATTTATTTTGAAAGAGTATCGAGCGGCATGCAGGGGGAGGCAGTTATTGTAACCGTTGGGAAAGTGGTACCCTCCACTTCTCCTACAGTCATTGTCATGGTAGTAGCTGTAGGGGGAGTGGAGGGGCCTGCAATGTCCCCTCATCCATGCAGTTCTTATGGGACCCGTGGCCCCTACCCCCCCCCCCCCCCCCAAAAAAAAAATAAAATTCCCCATTAACCTTTTTAAAAAAAATTCGATTTCTTTTTTTTATTTACTTAGTTTTTTTTATATCAAATTCTAAATAAAAAGAATTGTTAATGATTGCTTTAGTTAAATTTTAAGTTAGTAAATTAAACTTAGGAAAAATTTATAATTGTTAATAATTGCCTTAGCTTAAATTTTAAGTAAATTAAACCTATGAAAAATTTATAAATAATTAGGATTATTGTGTAATAAATTTGTAATTTTAAATTAAGGTATATAACTAGAATCTCTCAATCCATTTGAGATTTATTGGGTTACTTGGTCGGTTATTTTAGGTTCTTTTAAAACAATTAAGTCATATTATTATGATTTGATCCAAAATTTGTCGATATCTAAACTAATTGCTATTTTGGAACCCGTGACTATAATTAAATATTCCCGTGGTAGAAATAAAGGGAAATTCATTTAACCCTTCCATTCCTCCATGTAATTTATGCATTTAATTATTAATATGCGAGTTTCATAATTATCATTATTATGTAAGTTATATTTCAAGTTTTGAATATTAAATAATTTAGTTATGGTTTTATTCCACATAGTTCAACGAGTACTTGTTTAAATTAATTATGCTTTGCAATGTCTAATTATGCATGTTCAAGTCATAATTATTTTCAAGCATGATGTTTTCATAAGTTTCTTGGTTAAGAAAACTAAATAAAGGAAGTTGGAAAACCAAAACCTAGCAGTGTTCGGTATATACAGTGCCTCTGGGTCACGCTTATGGGTAATGCCATCATGTCGAACTACTACACTCATAGCCTAATAAAGCTGCATCAATGACATCTGTGGCATTGTCCCTATAAATCATCAAGGAGTAATAAGGGACACATGGAAGTTAAAATCCAAGGCGTGGGTAATCTCCCTTGGATCGATAATCTAATAAGATAATCCTTAAATGATTTTACATCCGCTGAGTTAAACCATAGTAAACACCTATTAGGGTTGATTGAATGAAATGCTTTTATGAAATTGATTTAATCTTGAAGCGATATTGGCAATTGACAATTGGGTCAAGGGTGATGCTTATGATAAGTATCAGGATGTAGTTGTTTTAGGCCACAAACAATAGGCCATCTTGAGCCTTTGTTTAATTGCTACCACCGTGGGTAGCAACTATAGAGAAATTGTCTGGGACATTGACTCTAGAAAGGGTTGCATACCCACTAATCATTTTACATCAAATCATAGAGTAGAAAATAAAACTACATACTTTACGCCTTGATCCCGTGCTAAAACGGGTATGTAGGAAGTCTTGGGATGGAGTTGTCCCTAGTACTTAGGCGTTCATGGGTGGGGTCTAGGTTTGGTAAGAAGAAGGATTGAGTAGAATCCTAATTTGGAAGATAAGTGTAATTAAAAAGGAAAAATTAATTCGATACATACTCGGAAGGAATCCCATATGGATTCGGTTGACTTCCTAAGGCTTTAAGCCAAATTTTGAGGTGGAATTCAAGCTTGTATTATGTTATTTAATTACTCCTAAGGATGGCGACCTCGATGCACTCCTATTAGAAGAGTGTAATACTTAGTGAGTGGCTCAAGACCCAAATGGTCCCGATGAGTCTAAGTCTCTGGCTAGAGCACCCCCTATCCTAATTGGATAGATGCCTACCCCGTATGGGTAGATGCCTATCCCATATTGGATAGATGAAACCTCATGCCTCGGATGGGCAGATGCCTAACCCATATGGTTAGATGCTCATCCTGGATGGATTAATGCCTAATCCTAATGGATGGATGCCCAGAGTATGTGATTGAATCAAACACAAATGACTAAATTAAACAAAAAAAAAAAGAATGGTCAAATTTTGTTGGGTTAAACAAGGTGGGTTATTACAAGAAAATTGTGCAATACATACTATGATTCTTAAGACTTTTATGCCAGTTTTTGTAGGGTGCTCCACTCTTCGTCTGATGGAAGGTCAATATTCTGTAAACTATGGAAAGTGAACGGCAACTTTGTCAACAATCCATATTTAGAAGATTGACTTGACATCATTGTTTCATTCAATACCGAATTTAGAGTTTTAAATGGTTGGATGAATTCCAGAAAGCTCTGGGGAGTTGTGTCCTTAGGAAGCAAGTCTAAATCTGACTTCATTTTTATCTCCATTATTTTTTTGTAAGCTTCTTTTCCAATGAATTTATTTGATGGGTTAACGGTCTTAGGCAAACCAGTTTTAATAAAATTATTTTTCTTTTCTTGCATCTTCAATAACTTTTTGCCACATTTTTCCATAACTTCTGATGTTTCCCTTAGTTTTTGGCATTTTTGAATTATAGTTGATGTCTTAATTGTGGCATCAATGTGGCTCTTAATTCCCTGGGATGTCAAGTAGCTGTCACTAGTATTGTAGACTACTTGTAGAATTTGTTTTGCCATATCCTCTTTTGAATAAACATGTATGCTCTTCTCAAAGTGCCCTTTGATTTTCATAATTACTCTTAGACTTTCATTCAATTCAAACCATTCACACAACTTGTCACTCCTCTACATTATTTACTGCCAAATATTTTCTTGTATATATTACGTTGTATTTTTCATATTACCTTTCAATCTATCCTCCAAAGTTTTTATTTTATCATTTGCATTGTGCAGGTCTTCTTTCATTTGTGCACATTTTTTTCTCTCTTACTCTACTTCCTCTTGCAATTTTTTTTGTTTTTCCTTCCCATGATCCAATAGGTCCTGTATTTTTCTTATTTCGGCAGCAGCAGACTCATAACTTTTGTATAATTTTTCAAGCTCTTTCCTCATTAATTCTTTTATTGCTTTTAGCCATTTTTTTCTCTCAGGTTCTTCAATTTTGCATCCCTCTTCTCCTGCTCTGCAATTTCTATGGCAGAGCCCGAATTTCTATTTGTTTCTCTAGTTTATTTTTTTCTCTCTCTACCTTTAGCAGTGAAGTGTAGACCACTTTATTAGTCCATTTTTGACACACTAATTTTGTCCACATTATGTATGTTGGAAAAATCCATTTGGAGGGTGCTAACTTGAAATTCAAAGGGATCTATCTAACTGTGTGGTGGATTTTTATCTTTAGTTGGGGTCAGGGGCATAACAACCATGAACTCCATCATATCTTTCTGTGGGTCATATGTTGGAAATACCCTGTTCCTTGCAGGTTGTTTGTCTAAAAATTCAATCAGGGCAACCCTATGAAATGCTTTCTTTTTTTCTTTATTTGCTTTTGTTGTGTGTTCATAGTTTTCATAGTAATCACGAAATTGAAAATATGGGCTTGCTAAAGCAATTGAATGTTTGAAAGGTGACATAGAAATAACAGAGACTCTAGTTCCACTTATGCCTGTGGTTTTAACTAATGCTTGACTAGGATTACCAACAACAATTCCTAATCATGTCCCACTCTCATTGTCACTTTCATGTGTATTTTTTATAATCTTTTGAGGTGTGTGATCTAAAGTTGCAAATGATTGTTTTGTAGTGTCAATGGCACTTGATATAGGACTCTGAATAGTATGAGTATCTATCACTAGTGGCCTCTTGCGAGAGATATTTTTTTGTAACCCGTGGACACCAAGACAACTAGTATCAATAGTAGTACCCATGCCAACCCCACCAATCATAGCGGCACTTGACTGAACAATAATAGGAATACTATCCCCAAATTCCCCACTTGTGGCAGTGGCACTTGATTCACCATCAATGGGAATACCATGATGTGGTGGTGGTTGTGGATTTGAACTTGAAATAAATGTAGGTGGACCCTGAGGGTAATAGGTAGTACCTATATATGGTGAAAATGGAAACAACAATGTTGAAAGACTAAATGAATTCAACCACAAAACCCTAGCCTAACAACAACAAAGATCCACCATAACATATGAAGATTACCTAAGAAAATGCAAATCAAATGAAATCACAAAGATTATACCATCACATGTCCAATAGGGTTTGGATCTCCATTCTTCCTATCTCCATTGATCTTGCTTGATATATTTGCTCTCAGATTTTATGTTTACAAGAGCTCAACAAAGAACGGAAATGTGGTTGCAAGTAGGTTCGCATGTAAAAGTGCAAAGGCATAGTGTAGTCGAGTAATCAAGTAGTTAGAATGCATAGTCTGGGTTTGATAATGAAAGAAGCATCTCCTTATATAGAAGACACTATATGAAATGGAGGGATAATATTGAGAGGTGTAAAAGAGGTTGGCTATGATTAGAGGATAGGTAGTGTATGAATTAAGAGATGAATGACATGTGTCATAGGTAGAAAAGGTTAATTAATTAATTAAATAAATACATATTTATTTAATTAATAGTAGAAGTGGGATCAATTAAATAAATAAAATATTTATTTAATTTAGGAAAAGGGTAATTTAAATAAATAAATGTATTTATTTAAATGAGAAATAAGGCTAGAAGAAGATAAATGAATTAATTAAATAAATAAAGATTTATTTAATTAATAGAAGAATTAGGCTTAAATAATTAAATAAATAAAATATTTATTCAATTAGAATGGACAATTTTAGGTGTCTACATTTTTTCCCTCTTTGAGACAATGCGGCTTGTCGTGTTGTTTCAAAGAAGATAAGATGAACTGATACAAAGTTGCCCCAGGATGGGAATGATATGCCCCCTCGAGAGATTGGATGAAAATGTTTGGAAAGATCGCAGACAATCTCTCGATAAGAAAGAATGGCTAGAATGGATTGACCGGATAGGATAGAGTGATAGAGTCACGAGATAATGAAGACTGACTCAGCAAACAAGGGCTAGGTCTAGGGCAGTCTATAAAATAGACCATGAGAGGAATACATCCTCATTGTCATCTACACATCCAAGAGATCAGAGTGCAGAGCGAGAATAGAGCAGCAGTAGTCAGCAGCGATGGCATTGGTTCATAGATTCGATCGCATTCACCGATTTCAGAGGCCAACAGATGCATGAGAGATGGTAAGTACCACAAAACCTCCTTGTACTTTGACGCATTGATTGTTGTCATAAATGCATGCTAGGTAGTGCAATAAATGGGCTTTAGGATAATGTCAAAAAATGTCAAAAATGTATAGGCACGTCTGCATTGGTGCTAGGCACATCTGGGTTGGCTAGGCGCGTCTGTGTTTGTGCCAGGCGCATCTATGAATTTAGCAGTGTCTATGTCAGATGCAAATGCATCTGTGTTGTGCAGACACGTTTGTGCAATGTAGGTACGTCTGTGCGGGACAGGTGCGTCTGTGCAGAGCATAGGCACGTCTATGTATTTCAGGAACATCTGTGCAAAGTAGGCATGTTTATGCAGTATGTAAGCGTGTTTATGTCATGAAGGCGCATTTGTGTCTTTAAGGTCAAATTGACAGTTCTGTGATGAACATACGCTGTCGATTGGATAAGCTGTTGAGAGGATACACTCAAGCAGGTCCTCTAGGGAAGACTAGGCTAACAGATAGGGCTAGGTTTTACAATTCTGTGATAGAACATACGTTGTCAATTAGGAAACTACTCAAGAGGATTCACTCAAGTAGAGGCCCTAGGATAGGATAGATCAAGGCACTTTATGATGAACAAGGAGTACCAATAGGAGCAGCACTTTGTGATGAATAGGGAGTGCAAATATGAGCAACACTTTGTGATGAACATGGAGTGCAAAACTCGTAGTACTTTGTGATGAACAGGGAGTACCAATAGGAGTAGTACTATGTGATGAATAGGGAGTGCAAATATGAGCAACACTTTGTGATGAACAAGGAGTGCAAAACTCATAGTACTTTGTGATGAATAGGGAGTACCACTAGGATAGAAGCAACACTTTGTGATGAACAGTGAGTGTCACTAGGATAGATAGCAACACTTTGTGATGAACAATGAGTGTCATTAGGATAGAAGCAACACTTTGTGATGAACAGTGAGTGTCTGTTTGATTGACATGATTGCTTTGCTTGACTGTAGGAGTACTTGCCTATGCTAGAGTCACGAGAGAGATTCCTGTCGACACAGAGATTATGACCAGAGCTAACATTCGAGGACCGAGCTGCTATTGAGGCTATGGGTCTGAGATATATCTTGTATTTGCCTGAGTTTTGGGTGAACATGGGGTTGCTGACTGTGCTTGCTGAGAGGTGGCACTCAGAAACATGTACATTTCATTTGCTGATGGGTGAGATGATAGTCAACCTGGAGGATGTATACAGGATTCTGTAGATACCGATCGATGAGGAGCTGATACCCTATGATCAAGATGGAGATAGGGAGGCACTGAGGCGAGTGTTTCAGGATCCTGGACTAGAGATGAGAGCTAGACACATGGCATGGGATACCATGACAGCGACAGGACTGGCACTACCAGTAGTGCTAGAAGGAGTGATCAATGGGTTCCTGTGTCCAAACAGGGTGACACGAGGGTTGGTTGTGGGCTGGGGGAGCACCTTGGAGACACTGGTTACACAGCACACTAGATATGCCTAGGGATAGTGTGTGCTGGCACACTTGTACTATGTGCTACATCAGTTTGTGTATCATGGATCTGTAGGATTGGGCTGTGGAGTTACCTTATTACAGGTGTGGGCATATGAGCATCTGTTGGTTACCCGACCGATACATTTCAAGGGCAGGGGTCATGGACACAGCTTTGTGCATTTATATGATATGATTACATTGTAGCCACGGACTGGCAGGTTGGAGCATTGGCCTCGAGTCCTAGATGAGATCGACACTCTGCTCTGGAGGTCGTACCGTAAGTGCGAGCAGTGGGAGGAGGACCCAGTGAATCTATCGTATACCTTCCGGAGCAGATATCTGATTGGGTAGATGCCCTATGTATTGGAGAGACAGTTGATTGATAGGGTGTGTAGGTAGTTTTGCCGTATTCAGTGGATGCCATGGGGTTCCAGGATGTATGCTCGGATAGTCAAGGATCAGGCACACTTTGGGCCATTGCTATCATATGATCAGGCAGTTATGTAGCTAGTAGAGATGGTGTCGATGCCATGGGATATGTGGCCAAAGATTAAGGATGCAAGCATGGATGCAGAGTACACAGCGTATTAGGTTGAGCATCCCTTTACATGACTGATAGACCTAGGGGAGCCTCTAGATGGAGATGGTGGTGGGGATGGGGATGATGATGGAGATGGTGGGGGGAGAGGCCAACGGAGGAGATGAGGTGCTATTGGAGAGAGGAGGGTGGCTCCATGGAGAGAGGGTGGGGAGGGGTCGTGGTGGATTTCCACTACAGGTGCCAGTAACACAGGGTCCTAGACAGGTACAGGGACAGGGGCAGAGGTAGGTACAGGTAGAGGTACAAGTACCAGTAGAGGGAGAGCCATAGGCAGAGGCATAGGGGGCCGAGGAGGATGAGTTGCTTTAGCTAAGGGAGATCTTCCAGGGACAGGCAGATGAGATTCAGGACTTGGAGAGGGAGACAGCTAGGCTCAGGAGGCAACTGAGGGAGATAGAGCATGAGCAGGATCAGGCTATCCAGCACTATACTGAGGCTGAGACAGTGCTGAGAGCTGGGAGGCAGGTGGCAGAGGACACAGGGGCTGGATATTCCTATGTTCTATGGGCAGGGGAGGAGATAGATTACTGGTGAGACCTATATTACGAGGCAATGCCACAAGAGCAGTGGGTGAGGAGCTTCCACAGACCATCATGGATAGTGACGACTATGAGAGGGAGCCAGAAGAGACAGGCATCTAGCGGCGGGGTTATGGGTCCTCCACCACCACCAGATAGAGGGAATAGGAGAGATGATCCTGGAGCGGGTCCTTCTAGGGCTCAGACTCCATCAAGGCTAGGCAGCTCCATGGGAGGGAGTTCATCATAGCCATAGAGGGCTCCCTATGTATTAGTTTTGTACTATTTTTTATGATGATGTAGACACCTTCAGGTGATTTTGTAGCCGTATGTATTTTGACATCATTGTATCATGACACTTTTGATTATATATATGAGATGATTCATCTTTGTGGCAGCTATATGCATGTGTACCTATGTGATGAGATGTTTCATGATATATGTTTCTATGTGATGCTTATGATATGGATGCAAATATGTATATAATGAAATGCAATATTTTTATTTTTTATGCTTTTAAATGTTATGCATATGCAAATGTGAATGTATGAAATGCAAATGAATATGATAATGCAAATGACTATTTACATGATGAGAATGTAAGATGTGCTAACATGTGTTGTGTGCAGGATGTGATGCCATTGTGATATCTATATGTATGTATGAAATGTTTATATGTGGTAATGCAGGTGCAACTACATGAAATGCAAATATTTTTGGCATGTCATTATACTCAGTCATGTGATAGTGAGCTACACGGACTCAAGAAGGACAATGGAGGTCAATCAAGAAAGGGGGACGGAAGATAGAAGATATGAAAGTAAAAAGAGCTTCTTGTGCATTATCATCATTGAGCTTTATTATGGCAAGTAGGTTATGACAATCGAGGCATATGTTTGACCTAGAAAGTCATTGTGCCTATTTGCATGGAGATAAGACAGTTGCAAACAAAGAATGCCCCAGTTCATACTAGACTCACAGTGTCCTCATATCCTTGGACAAGTCATAGCATTACTAAGAGACAATCCACAAATAGTAAAGAAAAATAGGTGACGATACCCCATCGTCGCCTTTCTAGTCAAAGACATCCTAGAGATAGAGTCTCTAGTCAAAGACATCCTAGAAAAGCTAAAAGACATGTCACCAAAAGATAAAAATCAAAAGAAAACCAAGACTCGACACCAACATCCACTGTAGTCCTCAAGTTTTAGTGTCTCTTGTCACTTGTATAAGTCTTATTTGATTGTGGTCACAATGTTTACTTTCACAAAAAGGATAGATAGAACTAAACCATATGTTGTCTGAGTCTGCTGAAAAATTTGATTTGTTGAAGACTATTGTTGCTGTCGTGTCTCATCTGAAATTGACTGAATCCATGCAACTGATACTTTATTGCGGATCTATGATGCAAATGGTGCTTTATTGTGGATTGCGCATGGATAGACTGAAGAAAAGTGGAAGAAATTGTACTCCTCAAAATATGTGATATTCTCAATTCCACACCCATTACTAGACATAGGATTTGTCTTAGCCACGGATAGGAGCTGATTTATTATGGATGGAAAGGGGTGAAAAGGAAGGTTTATTATGAATGGCGAACCAATCTTGGGTAGATCAATAACAAGCCATGATGGGAATGTGTAAGTTTTATTGTGCATGAATAGGCTGTGAGTGTGTGCAAAGTGAACTTGGATGAAATGGAATCCTGAAGGGGGGAGGAGCAATGTCTCTACGCATGGCGCCGATGACCTAGTTTTCACCATGGTACTTGCCCAAGCCACCACCAAATTGGTTTTCATTGTTGGACGAAATGTTTCTCTTTACTTTTTTTATTTTTTGATTTTTTTGTATTTTTGTATTTTTTGAATTTTTTTTTTTGTATTTTTAAAATTGGGATACTCTAGAGAGCTATGTGTAAAATCTACGAAGGTGCATGTTGTTGATAGGATCCTCCAAGGATTCACCCTCTATGGTTGAGAGTTGATATGTACCGGATCCATATGTTGTTGTGATGATGTAAGGACCAAGCCAGTTTGGTTCAAATTTGCCCTTCTTGTCTCTGTCTTGTTGATTTTTAGGATTTTCTCTAAGAACCAAGTCACCTACCTCAAATGTGTGAGGCTTCACTTTATGATTGTAACTGCGACTCATTCGTTGTTGATAAGCCTTGAGGTGATTAAAAGTAGTTTGTCTTTGTTCATCCAATAGTTCAAGTTCTTCTAAGCGAGAGACCCTGTAGTCTTCATCACTGATAATGTTTTGCAAAGAGACTCGTAAAGAGGGTAAATCGACCTCAATAGGCAAGATAGCTTCAACATCATAAACAAGTGAATAGGGTGTAGCTCTTGTAGGGGTGTGGATGCTTGTGCGGTAGGCCCAAAGTGCAGGATTAAGTTGGATATGCCAATTACGGCCAGCGTCGTCGACTGTCTTTTTCAAGATTTTAAGGATTGTTTTATTAGACGCCTTAGCTTGACCATTACCTTAGGGGTAATATGGTGTGGAGAAACGATGGGTAATATGGAAGCAGTCATAGAGTTCATGAACATCCTAATTTTTGAAGGGACGCCCATTATCCGTGATGATGGAAACAGGAATACCGTATCGATAAATGATATAGTTGAGAATGAATGTAGCAATTTGTTTTCTTGTGACTTGTGTGAGAGGCATGGATTTGATTCATTTTTTGAAATACTCTGTGGTAGTGATTATGAATTTATGACAGTTGGAAGATGGAGGGTGAATCTTGCCTATGAGATCGAGTCCCCACTGACAAAAGGGCCAAGGAGTCGCAATTGGTTGAAGTTCTTGTGTTGGCACATGAATGAGGTCTCCATGAAGTTGACACTGCTTACATTTCTTGACAAACTAATATGAATCTTTTTCCATATTGGGCCATTAATATCCAGTCCTGATGAGTTTCTTGGCTAAAGTAGGACCACTAGAATGTGGACCACAGATCCCTTCATCTACTTCACATAACGCAATCTGAGCTTCGTCGCTTTCTAAACATCTAAGAAGAGTGCCATCTAGACCTTGATGGTATAGGATATTAGCTAAAATGATGTATCGAGAAGATTGGCGAATGAAAGTGCGACGTTGGTTATTGGATAGATCGGGAGGTAGGATATTGTCATGAAGGTATGCAAAAATGGAACCGTATAACTGGGACTCAGGACCAACAACACATATCATCTCAGTAAGAGTGATTTCATATGAGGGAACCAAAAGGTTATCCACCAAGAACTCATAGTGGGTCCCATTCGGTGGTAGATCAATTAGTGAAGCAATTGTAGCCATGGCATCCGCGGCTCTATTCTGCTCTCTGGGTATCTGCTCAAAGTCTATCTTTATGAAATGTTGTTTCAGGTCGTCCACCATTTTTTTGTAAGGCATTAATTTATTGTCTTTTGTTTGGTAGTCATTAGTTTCCAAACGAATCACAAGTTGAAAGTCCCCAAAAACATGAAGTTCTTGGATCTTCCACTGAATTGCAATTCATAATCTAGTTGTTAATGCCTCATATTCCGCTATGTTATTAGTGCAGGGGAATGATAATCGATATGATTTTGGTATAGAATCCCCTTGAGGAGTTATGAAGAGGATGCCAGCTCCTGCCCCATGCTGTGTGTATGAGCCATCAAAGTATAGTTGCCAAGGCTTTGCATGTGATACTGTTGAGATAGATTCATTTGGAAATTCTGAAATTAGAGGAACATCATCTATCATGGGAGCATCTGCTAACTGATCTGCGATGGCTTGTCCTTTTATTGCTTTTCTATCCACATACTCGATGTCGAATTCACTCAGGATTATCACCCATTTGGCTAGTTGCCCAGTAAGTGTTGCTTTATTGAGAAGGTATTTCAATGGATCAATCCTTGCAACAAGCTTAATCTTATGAGTTAGCATGTAATGTCATAATTTCTACGAAGCAAAGACTACAACAAAACATGCACGCTCAATTGGTGTGTAGTTTAGCTCACATCCCACCAATGTGCAACTGATAAAGTATACTGCCTTTTCTTTGCCCTTAGCAACTTGTTGTGCTAAGAGTGCCCCCAGTGCTATTGAAGTAACTGATATGTATAGTAATAGAGGTTGATCTAGATCTGGTGGCATCAAAACTAGCGGATTTAGAAGATAATCTTTGAGTATCTAGAAAGCATGTTGACAGTTATCATCCCATTTAAATTTGATGTTTTTATGTAGCAAATGCTGAAAGGGATTACACTTATCTACAAGTTGTGCTATGAATCTTCATATGGATTGAAGTCTCCCTTGCAAAGATAAGTTGACTGATATTTGTTGGTGGTTGCATTTCTAAGATAGCCTTGACTTTTGCTGGATCGGCTTCGATTCCTCTTTTTGATACAATGAATTCTAGGAGCTTCCCAGAGGTCACTCCAAAGACACATTTCTTGGGGTTTAATCTTACTTTATACTTTTCCAACCGATCAAAGATGACTGAAAGTATGTCCAAATGTGTATCTCTATCTATTGATTTACCTAAGAGGTCATCAACATAATCTTCCACAGTTACATGCATGAGATCATGAAAGATAGTAGTCATGGCTCTTTGATATGTAGTGCCTGCATTTTTTAGCCCAAAAGGCATGACATTCCAATAGAAAGTTCCCCAAGGACAAGTGAATGATGTTTTGTGTTGATCTTCAAATGCAATTTTTATTTGATTGTAACCAGAGAATCCATCCATCAAAGATAACATCGCATGACTTGCTGTGAGATCGACAATCAAGTCAATATTCGGTAATGGAAAATAATCCTTAGGACAAGCTTTGTTGATGTCTCTAAAATCTGTACATATTTTGATACTATGATTTGGTTTACTAATAGGAACTAAGTTGGAGATCCATTTGGGATAATCAATTGGGCGTATGAATCTGACATCCAATAATTTCTCAAGCTCTGCTTTGATTGATAGTGCGACTTGTGGGTGCATCTTTCTTAATTTTTGTTTTACTAGTTTTGCCCCTAGTTTAACTGTCAAATGATATATTACCAAATCTGGATTTAATCCAAGCATATCAGCATATGACCATGCAAAGTTGATTTGTCATTCCGTGAAGAAACTTATGAATTTTGACCTTTCTAACTCTGTCAAAGATTGAGCCAGGAATATGTTGTGTGGAACTTCTTCTATACCAATGTTTGTTTTGATAGTCTCCTCTACCAACATGGATGAATTTTCCTCATATGATGCTTGGAGAATGTCGAGCCTTCCATCTTCGGGTGATACGTCCTTTCTTTTACTTTTTTGGGGTCAGACAGTGCCATAGTGTGTTTTTGACCATAAGACCGTTGTTTTGTTTTTATTTTTATATTTTTGCAATTGGAAGGTCCGACACCCTCACCAAAATATGCCACGTTGTTGAGTTCTATAGTGTATCCCGCTTTATGGTCCCCAAGGGGAAGATCATCTCGTATGCCAAGATAGTCAATAAAGGCTTCATCATTTTGGAATGTGTGAAACTATGCAGGTCCTTCATGGTCCTAGTCAATAAGTTGGCGGTGAACAAGGGGAAGGCCTTTTATGTCTTCGAAGTTAGTGAGACTAAGAGTGAAGATGCAATTATATTTAGGTATGTCGAGGTAGTTATCGAGGTCATCGTTGGCACTCTCCTCATTAGTCTTGATCTTGAACGAATCCAAATTATCATCACTAGTAGCGCATTCTGAGATAGGTGTTCTCATTCTATGTGATTTCAACCTAGGACCTAGAGGCAAGGACTATATGGGATCCTCTGGGGTTGTTTCTTGACCAACTTTGAATTTTTCATAAAATTCCTCTTCTTCTGTGGGTTCATCTAGCTCTCTGAATGTCTCGATGAGCTCGTAGTCACTAGAGGATTTGTCTAAACCCCATTCCCATTCGTTGGAGTCTATGGAATAGTGATTTTCTTGTTGCATTTTGGCAGCTTTGATTTGTAATGCTTCTTCTGTCCTTTGAATGTGGACCTTGGAAGTCACGAAACCAAGTCCCTTTGAGCATTCCTTTTTGAATGTCAATTCAGGTTGTAAAGGTTCAATGATTCCTTCCTTTCTTAAGCCAAGAGGGTTTTTGCCATCATACCCAAATTTTTGTAGAATCTTGAACCCTTTGCCATACTTCTCACATGGTATGCTAATGTGATCTTGTGTATCATTTTCAAGGTCTTTGTAAAGCATTTTGTATAAGTCTTCCTCTTCCAGTTCACCCCATATTTGAAAGATAGTAGGATCCCATTTGAGTATAATAATAGATACTTGCTTATTAGGATGGGGTCTTCCATATTCTTTTGGTGAACTCATGACTTGTTGTAAGTACATGGTTTGATTCAAAGTGTATTCACCCATGCCCTTGTCCTGGAATTTCCCTTTAAGATCACCTTGTTTTGATGTTGAAGGTTTTAATGACTCAAGATCAATGTATGCAGAAGAAGGAACGACTTCCCTATTACTTGGAATGATTCTCTTAGTTTTCGGTCTCAAGTTATTGCAGTATATGAATGGATTAGGATCTCCGTTAACTATTATTTCAACTCCATTATGAGGAAACTTGATGCATTGGTGATATGTAGATGGGACTGCCCTCATTTCATGAATCCAAGGACATCCTAGTAATATATTATATGTGAGATCTAGGTCTAGGACTTGACAAGCCACATCCTTTGTAACTAGCCCAACTCTGAGAGGTAAGGTGACTATGCCTTTGGATGAATGCTCTTCATCATCATATACCTTGATGGTAATTTTATTTGTAGAATTCACAGCTTTATCAGAATATCCCAATTGTTTAATAGTGCTCAACGTACAAATGTTCAGACTTGCTCCTCCATCTATCAAGACTCATTTTATTCGATGTTTGTGTATGAAGGCTTCAATGTGTAAAGGTGCATTATGTGGCTGACTTATGGAGGCATCATCAGCTTCTATGAATGTAAGGGAGTGTGGATTGGAAGGGTATCCCACCATGGCTTGAAACTGGTCCACGTTTAGATCAGTAGGGATGGAAGTGTCTCTCAAAGTTTTGTCAAGAATGGCTTTATGTGCGGGGTATATGCGTAAAAGCTCAAGGATGGAGATGAGCACAGGTGTCTTCCCTAACTGTTCTACAAGGTCATACTCAAGCTTGGTCGATGAGGAAGCAGTGTTTTTAGCTGGAGCACCTTGCAAAGCGAATTTTCCTTGATGGGTTGTAACATGACATTCACAGGTAGGTTCAGAAAAAGATCCAATGCCTTTTAGGACAATTTTGGGTCTTTGGGTAGAATTTTCAGGTGTTTTGTCCTTAATGATAATGGTAGAGACATAATTGTCCACCAAGATGTGATTGATAATTGAATCATAGTTATAAGATTCTTTGGTATAGTTTATTTGGTCATCTGTGGCTGTAGATTTTCCCTTGTCATGCTTTGGGAATGGTTCCTTAAACATCTCATGTTCTTGACTGGATGAGTGTCCTTCAATCTCAATGTCACCTCTATCAATGAGATCTTGTATGATGTTCTTCAGTCGATGAGATTTTTTTGTCTTATGACCCTTGCTCTTATGAAATTCACAATATTCATCATCATTCCACCAATTTGGTTTAACCTTTGGCTCATGTGGAGGAAAATCTGGAATTGTGATTACTTTGTTTGCCACTAGCTTCTTGAAAACTGACTCAAGTGGTTCTCCCAATGGGGTGTACTTCCTTCATGATCTGAAAGTTTTTTGAGTATTCACTTGATTGTTTGTAGAGCTTGATCCTAAAAAAATGATTTTGGGTCGCACTATATTGGCATCCACAACACCATCATTGACTGTGTTCTTGTTTTTGTTCCAAAATCTTGGCTTGTCTTTTCCTTTAAAGTCGTCTTTGTTTTCCTTGAATATCTTAATGACTCCTTGTTCAATTAGGACCTTTTCTATTGTTATGCCTTTTTCAATGACGTCCTTAAAGGTGGACAAACAAGATTTCCTTAGATCATAGCCAATGTCTTTGTTAACATTCTGGGTGAACATTCTACCATTTGTTTTTGTGGAATTTCACAAGAGCATCTACTAGCTAGATTCCTCCATCTTTGTAAAAATGATGCAAAAGACTCTCCCTCTTTTTGCTTGGTGTTGCACAAGGTAGTGACTGATATATCTGTCTCTATGTTGTAGGAGAAATGTTGGATAAATGCCTCAGCTAAGTCACCCCATGACTTAATTTAAGGTGGAAGTTGGGAGAACCATTCCATAGCTTGATCTCCTAAGCTCTGTGGAAATAATCTCATCAAATATGTCTCTTCTGCTGCTACCTCAATGCAAGCTGTGAAAAACTGTCTTATATGTGCCTTAGGATCCCCTTTTCCTCTATACTTATCAAACTTAGGTGTCACAAAGTGTGTAGGAAATGGAGGCATTGGAATGCTTTTGTCAAATGGATAAGGACATATGTCTCTCATTGTGTAAGTTGGCTTCGGTGTATTTATGTCCTCAATTTTCTTTTGTAGATCCTTGATTTGCTGTTCCAAATTGTTCTTAGGTGGACACCGACTTCTTCGACCATACCCATGCCTGAACCACCGGGTGGAGGAGGAGCATGTTGCATATATGGATGATATTGATCATACACATGTTCATATGGAGGGTGTCTATAATGATGTTGTGTATATGGACCACTTGGTATAGAGTCATGTTGAGGAACGTCATATTTGTTTTGTCCATGTATACCATACTCTATAGGAATGTCATGAGTTTGTTCTAGTGTGTTGCCCCCAAATTTGACGCGAGGTTTCCTTGTGTCCAAATTTTGAGCATGCCTTTGAATATCCAATTGCTTTGGTGGTTGATCTTTAGCATTGGTATGTGATTGAGCATATTTTTCTGCATAAGACCTCCATAATGGTTTGTGAAGGTGAGTATCATATGCTTGACCATGTGTATGTGGGACCTCTGGTTTTTCAAACAAAGATGATGGTGATTCAGGCACCATATGTGGTTCTCTATTGCCTCCACTATTAGGCCTCCTTTGATCCATGTTGGAGTGAGATTGTTGCAAAGGTCGATTTTCTATTATTTGAGACATGTCAAAATCATGAGGGATATTGGCTCCACTATGTGCCATCACTTGTAAAAAGTATTGTCTATCTCTCCTCATTAATTCCTCAACCAGTCAATTGAAATGAGGATTCATAATGGTGTCTTCCACTTCTACTGAATGTATGAAAAATTTGTCCATATTGTCATTGTGTGTATCATTGCTTTTTGTAGTGTCCATGTGCTCAACATTTGGAATGTTTCTATAAGCATCCATGTCAGGTAATGTAGTATGATCAGAATTGAAAAAGATATCATGGTCATACTCATAGGAACTAATGTTTGCGGACACTTGAGCCTCTTTATTTTCTCTCCTAGATTTTTGGGAATGGGTTTCAACCATGAACTAGGTATTGACCAAGATATGTGAGACTAGATGAAAATGGAAAGAGTATGGAAGACCAAGAGTTGGATGGAATGTAAATGAATTTGAGGTTTACTTGCAATGTCCCAAGTGTAAGACCAAGTATGTATGTAGTAGAGTAGGTGTGACTTCCAAAGAGATGATAGCTTCTCTTGATGAGGTAAGTTGACCTTGACTCTAAGTAAGACCAAATGAGACCCAAAGGTGATAGACCTTGATGAGGGACCACTTAGCAAAGTGTTGTTGTATGTAATGTGTTGACAAAGTATGATGAGGACAAGCAAGTGACCTTTTGACTCAAGTTTAGACAAATGTGTATGTAATTGTAAGATGTAAAGCAATGATGGACTTTGTGAGACCCAAAGGACAAGTTGAATGCTAGATGAAAACCTGAAGAGATACCTAGGAAGCTCAATAAGTCTGAAACTGACTTTTCCTTGTTTGCTGGATTATGAAAGCTTTCAATTCAGAACACAGATGTGCCTGTATACTTCATAGATGTGCTTAAAGGACATAGACACTATTCTATCAGACACAGACATGCTTAAATGACACAGACGTGGTTCTGTCAAACACAGACATGTTTCTGAGATGTTGTAAATGTAATGTTGCTGAAAAGACACAAACGCGTTTCGGCCCTTCACAGACACGTTTAGATGACACAAATGTGGTTCTGTCAGACATAGACGTGTTTCTGCAAACTTTGTGCAATTTTTCCAATCTATGAAGTTGTTTTGTTGTGACCAAATCTGAATGTTTGACTGTTTTTCATGACAAGAGGACACAATGTTGATGAGGACTCAATGTTTGCAAGTGTTTAGAGTCAAAATGACTCAAAGAAAAGTGTGTTGTTTGATGTAAAATTATTTTGCATACACTTGAAGACACAAAAGATACAATGTTTTGATGTTTGGTCTTGAATGTTTGATAGTTCAAAATAAGTCAAGCACAATTTTTATGGCTGGCCAAGACAATAGTTGTTGATCGCACATGGAGTTTCCCCCAAGGCTACGCTATTTAGAGTGGATACTTAGATGCTTGACCCCACTGGCTCCACCCTCGGCACTCACTTCTCGGGGCAGCCAAGCATCAGTACCCATGAAAACTCCTCGTGGTGAACTTTGTATCTCTACTAAGAACCGTATGTGTGTGGGCCACTACCAGAGGTCCGACCTCTTGCCTCAATAACTAGAAGGATTTTGGCTTCTAAAACAAAAAGGTGCTAGTAAGGGCATATGCTCGTGTGGCCATGCATGCGGCACTTTCAGCTCTGTAAATATAGAAGGCTCCCAGCTAGTAGGGGTTACACCCTACAAATGATCAAATAAATTTGATCAAATGGGTTTATGGGGAGACATAGTGTCGGTATGAACTAATCAACACATGTTATCCATAGTTTTCACCATGGATACAATTATTTATAGTGGTTTGGAAGAAGATGGCTTTTCTTTTGCTACCACTTGCGTCATTCTCTCCTCACTAGTAGTCCCAATGACCACATGGGGAGACAGACCCTCTAAAGATTAAACAAAAAGAGCCTATTGCTCAAGACACAAAAGACAATGATTCAATTTTAGTGCACCAATTGAAGTGTTTGCTAGTCTATGAAAACAAAGCACACGATAAAAATCAAAAACCCTTGCCAAGGACCTACAACAAAGATCTATTAGTAATTTGGATTGTTTCAAATGATCACCCCTTCTTGCAAGCACACAAGTTAGGTAAATTTTAAACCCAAAAGACTTTGTGAAAATAGGGGCCTTCAACAAAATGATTTTTCTTTCAAGACAAGCTACACCAATTATGTTAGCTAGATTTGAAAATGTTAGCTCAAAATAAACTAGATCTGAAAATCCAAATGACTAAAAACTAAATCAATGAAACCAAAAATGAAACAAGTGCACACAGATGCGGTTATCAGAAACATAGATGCGGCTTCTGGATGCAGACGCACTTAGATGAGACATTGACGTGGCTCTAGAATGTAGACGTAGCTTTTGGACACAGACGTGCCTGAAAACCCCACAGACGCGCCTAGGGAACACAAACGCGACTTCCAGAATTTGTAAAAAAAATAAAATATTGCTGAGGATGCAGACCTGATCCCAGATGTCTCAAATGCAGCAGAAAACCAAAAACGTGATCTGAAAGTACGCAAACGTGAAAATATCAAAATGCTGTCAAAAAATGTCAGATCTACAACTTCAAAAACACAAAATTTGCAACAAGGATGTTAAATGCAAAAGGGACAAGAGTCCCACCGGGTGTGCCAAAATGTATATGGTGAAAAAGGAAACAACAATGTTGAAAGACTAAATGAATTCAACCACAAAACCCTAGCCTAACAACAACAAAGATCCACCATAACATATGAAGATTACCTAAGACAATGCAAATCAAATGAAATCACAAAGATTATACCATCACATGTCCAATAGGGTTTGGATCTCCATTCTTCCTATCTCCATTGATCTTTCTTGATATATTTGCTCTCAGATTTTATGTGCACAAGAGCTCAACAAAGAACGGAAATGTGGTTGCAAGTAGGATCGCATGTAAAAGCGCAAAGGCGTAGTGTAGTCGAGTAATTTAGTTAGAATGCATAGTCCGAGTTTGATAATGAAGGAAGCATCTCCTTATATAGAAGACACTATATGAAATGGAGGGATAAGATTGAGATGTGTAAAAGAGGTCAGCTATGATTAGAGGGTAGGTAGAGAAAATAATAAAATAATAAGAGGGCAGGTAGTGTATGAATTAAGAGATGAATGACATGTGTCATAGGTAGAAAAGGTTAATGAATTAATTAAATAAATAAAGACTGATTTAATTAATAGTAGAAATGGGATCAATTAAATAAATAAAATATTTATTTAATTTAGGAAAAGGGTAATTTAAATAAATAAATGTATTTATTTAAATGAGAAATAAGGCTAGAAGAGGATAAATGAATTAATTAAATAAATAAAGATTTATTTAATTAATAGAAGAATTAGGCTTAAATAATTAAATAAATAAAATTTAAATAGACTAGACAATTTTAGGTGTCTACAGTACCTATCCATGTTGAATCTGAAGAATCAAGTCCAATGACTAGTTTAATAGGAGTTTTTGATTTTGAATATGATGGAAGTTGTACCTATACTTGTACTAGTACCAGTTCATGTGCCTACCTTACTAACCCTCCTCTTCTCGAGACCCTCTATATGCCTCTACCTCCTACTCCTCCTCATCCACCCTAACCTCCTTTTCCCCTCATTTATTAGCCTTAATAAATGCACGCTTGTCAAAATCACTAAGCCATGTTTAAGATACTTACCTGTGGGGCATACTCTAGTCATTTCCACTACAACCGCACCCTCTCACTGTGTTTCTCATGCATTAGAATCCTCACCATGATGCTCCTTCACTCTGCTATCTAAGGGCTCAATTAATAGTAAGTGTGACAATGACCCTTCTATGGGTCATGTGTGGCCTATATAAGACCTTCTCTCACTCTTCTCTTGCACCTTCCCTAATTTTCTCTCACCTTTCCTCAATTTTCATCTTTTGTCCATCTTTTTTCCGTTTTCCTCCTTTTTTCGAGAAATTTATCATTAAATTTTAATTTTTTAAATTAAATTCTCGAGGGGCATACCTCACTCGTGTTTCCATACTGGGGCATCTTTCTTTGTCTTTTACCCATTACTAATTTTGTCGCTATGTAAAACAGGGGAAAATGTAGATGCCTAAAATAAATTAAATTAATATTAAATTATTATTTAATTAATTTATCCTCTTTCATATAATTAATCAAATTAATTGTGTTATTCCTCTTCCTCTTAAAATTAATTCAATCAAATTTTCACTATAGGGCCCTTATAATTAATTTATTAAATTTAATTGTTCCTTTTTCTTCTAAAATCATTTCACCCTTCATCATTTCTTCTAAACCTTGATTTGTTAATTAATGTTAATTAATTAACTAAGCCCTTGATTCCTACAAATCACTCTTCCTCATCTCATCATTGACCCTAATTACTTCTACTACAATCATGCTTATCATTTCCTCCGATTTTATATCACTCCACTCATTCTCTCTCCTCATGTCACATTCTCCTAACATTCCCACTTGTAGTCCTAATCCTTCATTAACCCACCTAGTCAATCCCCTTAATTGTTTGTACATCCCTAATCATCTTGATTAGGGATGAGTCAATCTCTTTCTATAAATGGAATTCTCATCTCACATTCCAAACCTTAAATGCACCAACTTTGGTCCATTCAAGGAATGCCACATTCCTTGAATCTCTTTAGGCCCCCTCTTCCCAAGGAATTTTTAATTCCTTTCTCCATTTATTCTCCCCACATAATCCATTATTTTGGAAATTTTAAATCCTTTTTTCCTCTTCTAAATAATTTTATTTTCCTTCTCCTCTTGCCAATGTACTTGAGGGACTCTTTTCCATGTACTTGAGAAGTGTGGAGACAAGAAATTACTTTACGGCAAATCTATTGGATTTCCCACTTTGTCCTCTCAATCCTCTCCCACCTTTAAATATTAGCCCTTCATTCATGATCAATATTGACCCTCCATATTGGACCTCTCCAGTCTATAAATTGGAGTCTCCACTCCTCACAAATAATCTATCTCTCAAGTAATTTCATGTTGTCCATTTGAGTCCTAAATTCATACCTCATTTAAGCCTTATCCAACATCATCCAAATCCAATCTCAATCAATCATGTTATGTAGTGGACAAAAATCCACAATCCACCATATCAAAGAGAAAACCAACTGGAGCATTTAGTCACACATACATTTTGAGCTCAATCAGAGGAAGAAGAGAAGGCAAGGTATACATGTTAAATGTTTTGTATGTTTAATGCTTCATTCCATATATTCAGAACATATCTGTTGCAATTCCTTCTTCAAAGGAAGTAAAATTATAAAGGTATTGATATAGACACACCCACCTTGGTCTAACAAAGCCTAAAGTGTAGAGGATTTTGATAATCTCCTTATCCCTTTTCAAAATCATGTTAGCTAGCCATTGATCCAAATCCTTGATTTAAACTAGCTATTCCATAGAATTCATTTGGGAAACTAGTAGGAAAAACAAATAACAAAATAGTGACTACACTGGGGATATATAAGGAATAATGATGTTTTCCTAAATCACTCATCAAGGCTAAAATTTTCAATGGATATTGTCATTTCTCATCATTTTTATTTTATTTTATTTTCCCTTATCAAAGGTGGTGACTCATTATATCTTTGAACCGATCAACTCAAGGTTTTTAAGGACCACAATTACCCCTAGGTAGGGAATGGTAGAACCTATAATTTAGGAACAAGTAGGGACAATTTTAAGCCAAGAAACTCCAAGGAAAACTTGGATCCCTATTAAAGAGTCAGGTATGTCTACTCCCTCGAGAACCCCAATTCCTTCTATTCAAGAGAAAATTGCTACTCCACATATAGAACACAGATTTCCAAGCAATATGTATGAAAGGTTATTGCAAAAGTCCCCTATGGAAATAATTGCAAAAGGACATGAGGTTGCCTTAGATTCACCAGTGAGCATTGGTCTATATGTGATAATTCTTGAGAACACTATCCCAAACATTACCGAATCCTTTGAGTTAACGAGATGGTTGCAATAGTCTAGGGGCCTATTTTTAGCCAGAAATAGTATGAGGTTGGGATTGCCCAAATAGATGGTTTTTCAACCAAATCCTACAATTTTAAGTTAAAAGATATTCGAATCGCAAGCCTCCCCAAACCTATTGGGAAATAAAACCTCAGTACCCATTGGCACTACCCTACCACAATACACTTTTGCTAATATTTGTTCTACTTTAGCTCCAAAGTCTAGTGACGGTGAATTGTGAAAACAAATTCAAGCGAAGGCTCGAGTGGAAAGGGATAGATTATAAAAGGAGAGGGAGGATTTATCGCAACAATTATACAAGCTTTTGTAAGTAGATCCTTGGATCAAAGTACTACCTTTATCCAAGAAGTACTCAAGTTGGACATTCCAATGCATCAACATGTTCTCCTTCTTTTGCATCTACCTCTTCTTGTACTACTACTCAAGCATGGACAATATTCAATAACTTTGCATGTTCAAACTAGGATTATGAAAATACATAAGCTCTTAGTTATGTTCAAAGCTTTCTTGCCAATACTTCACTATTTCATGCTCAAACTGGTTCTATCCTATTTCCCTTTATGACCCATCCCTTTGTTCAAATACCCTAAAGTATGGGTGTTCCAGCTTAAGGTTATCAAAACATTGGCTATAATCCTTTTGTTGGCCAACAAAAATTTTAGAATCACATTTGGTAGAAAAATATAAATCCCTTATTGCAACAAGTCCCTATTTATTAGCCTCGAATGCACCAACAAATACCTCATGGTTAGGTATCTCAAAATAAACAAGCTTGGTATCAAAAAAATATAAAAAATCAGGGACCTCAACCTAGCAAGCATAGGTTGAATCTCTAGGAAAGAGCTCCTTTGCAAGTAGAGAGATATAGACAATTATATTTCAATGAGATCATAGGTTTCCCTAACCCAATCAATAATGAAATTAGGCATGAAGTTCTAAAGTTTTTAGGGAATAATACATTGATAGGGGAGGATCACTTGAGAGCTTTCATCAATTTCATGGATAACTTTGAGATAGAGGATGAGGATGCAATAATGAAATTATTTATGCAATATCTTGTTGATGATGCAAGAGATTGGTAAAGCAGTCTATCAGATGACTCTATCAATTGATGGAATGAATTGAAGAATGTTTTTAAGGAAAAATTTGAAGATCATTCAGACCTTAAGTTTTCTTTAAATGAACTTACAAGTATCCAAAAGGGGACTCGTGAATCCATAACAAGTTTCAATACCAAGTTCCTTAAGATATTTAACCATATTCCACACCATTTGAAGCCTATTGACCTTATGTGTCCTATCTTTTACATAAATGCATATGATCCTAAAATTGAATATGTATTGAGAAGTAAGAATCTTTACATAGCTATGAGAATCCTTTAAGATTGCACTTAATATTGAGAATATCAAAAAATCCTTTGGTATAGTGGACAAACGAGATGAGGTCAATTTTTTCCAAAATCTCAATCATAATCAAGCAAGGAAACACAAAGAAGAGGATAAGCTAGACAAAGTGATGAGATAGTTGAAAGAAATTGATTATAGGATTGCAAGAAATGAAAATGAGATTCCCCATGATAGCAAAATTACTAAAGACCTAAACGGCCTACTCTCCAGAGTATGTCATATAATACAAACTGGAAAGATGGTAAGCCCACACCCAACAATCAAAAGGGGTCATCCAGTAAGGAGATTCCTAATCCACTTGAAATGCCTAGTGTAAACTTGGTAAAAGATAAACCTAGGTAATTTCCTTGTATCCTTCATCATTCTCTTATGTAGTGTCTGGTTCTTCAATCAATACAAAATAATGATATGTCTTATGATGATCATGAGTATAATCAATATGAGGAGGATAATTCCATTCACATTCTCTCTGTTAAATCATATATACTTGATGATGAGTATGTGCTATTAGATGAGGGTTCTTCAAGATGTGATGTTGACACTCAGAGACAAAGAGGTTTATGTGAGCAACAATTTGTTTCAGATTGTAATAATGACAACAATGATGGAACTTTTATCGTAAATGGTGCAAGTGTAGAAGTAGAGAAGGTTACTCTGAGAAGATAATTTGAAGAAGAGATAAATATTTTCACTGTGGCAGTAATTTCTCAATCTAGGATAAATTATTAGTTGAAGAATAGGACTGTTAATACTGATCAAGGGCAGCTAGGAGCATCTTTGTGAAAGAGAGCCACATTAAGAATAAGGGATGGTCCATTCCTTACCTCAAAGAATCAATGATAGGGGGAAATCCTTAAGTATCAAAGAGATAAACCATATATCCCCAAAGAGATTCAAAAGGATAACAAGTCATAAAATAAGGCTCCTGCCTATAGTACCCGCATGCTGCAAACTTCCAATGAAAAGGATGAGTCTCCTAAAAATGAGGTGAGTAAAACAAATCCTCAATATATTCCTAATATACCTACATTTGAATTTTTTCAAACTTTATCCCAAATTAAGGTGACAATTCCATTGTTAGAAATTATGAGGACTGGTCAATATAGGAGCAATGTTGTTCCTTGATCTCTAATATGTCAAGCAAGCCATTAGGGTGCCAAAATTTTGGGAATACTTAGAAAATGATTAGAGAATAGGTCAATGATGTAGAGAATGTAGTCATAAGGTGTAATTAGGGACAACATTGACAAAATATCTTTCCCAAGTTAGCCCATTTTACACAACTCTATTGATAAATAATAAGTTGGTTAGAAATTGTATGATAGATTTAGGTGTTGCCATAAACATTATACCAGTAGGAATCATGACTCATTTGAGAATTTGGGTTAATCTAGTCAATATGGGAAATTTTATGTTATTGACAATAGGTTTATCCCCGTTATAGGTCTTATAAATAATATAGAATCGAAGCTTGCCTCATGTCCTGAAGTTAAAATGAAATTGATATAATAGTTGTTGATATTTTCCCCCAATATGGGATGTTATTATCTAGACAATGGACTGCAATTGTTGGAGTGAATCTACAATTGCACTTGACATATGCAAAAATTCTTGTGAATAGAAAATTATTCAAGATAGACAGAGCTAAGGTCAATAGAAATAATTGAGTATGTTGACCCTAATCAAATAATTTGTTTTTGTGACATTGTTGTTAAAAAATTTAGGGTTGAGCAATCAAAACCACAATTATAGAATACTAATCCAATTTTGGATGAAATTAAAAAGGATCAACATGGGTTATGGCAAATGTTCTTTGACGGTGTGTTTAGAAAAAATCAATCTATTGAAGGAGTTATTTTGATTTCTACTAATGGGAAGACATACAAGTATTCATTTTTGTTGTCATTTGAATGCACAAACAATGTTGTCGTAATTGGGTCTCAATTTAGCTATGAAGGATGGTATTAAGATGTTAATTTTATTTGGTGATTATGAGCTAATTCTTTCACCAGACATATCAAAATATGCTTCAACAAATAACAGCGTAAAACAATATAGATTTATTGTGTGGGATACTATTGAATTTTTCACTTCGTTTTCAATTGATTGTGTAGAGATATCTAGAAATATCATGGTAGATTTATTATCTAGTGAAGCTTTGAAGAGTGATGGCATAACTCTTACAAGCATTTCCAAAATCTAAGTAAAGATAAAACTTGCAATCCTAGATAATAGATGTAATTGGTAGGTTTTTGTTGATGATGACGATGAATTGTTGAAGTTCCTCCAATGCATAGACCAATACGAAACACAAGAAATTAACTTCAATGGCTTTGTTGAAGTGTTTGATGGAAAGGATACAATTTTTGAGAATGAAGTAGTCTAGTTAAGGACTAATAAGATCCCAAAAGGGTTTGTTTCCTTAGAAAGAGTTTTTGACAACAATTATGGCTATGCCACAAAGTCTGACCTTGCTAATAAAGAAGATATTGATGAGATAAATTTAAGGACTTAGACATATCCCAAGAAAGTCTACATTGGAAAGAAGATTAATCCCAAGATCGAAAGAATGTGAATTATATTGTTGAGCGAATATAAACATGCCTTTGTATTTTCCTATGATGATTTGAAGGCATATAGAGAGGATATTTTCTGATAATGAGATCCTTTAAAACCATATGCAAATCCTTTCAAGCTAAGACAAAGTCCAATTAAACCCCACTTTGGTGCCTAAAATGCAAGAAGAGATGATCAAACTCAGGGATGGGGGAATTATCAAGCCTATTAGACACTCTAATTGGGTGTCTAACCTTGATCCAATCAGGAGAAATAATGGTGACATCAGACTTTATGCTTATTTTAGGAACTTGAATGTTTCTTCATTAAAGGATAACTATTCATTGCCAAACATGGAGACAATGTTGTAAAAGGTGACAGGTTGTGAATTTCTCTCAATGATGGATGGCTTCTCAATATATAATCAAGTGAAAGTAAAGGAGTCATAATAGTACAAAATAGCTTTCATTAGTCCTTTGGGAATATATGTCGGTATCAAAATGCCTTTTAGACTTACTAATGTTGGAGCGACATTCCAAATAACTATGGATGCCATGTTTGCAAATTTGGTTAATATAATAATGGTGGTCTACCAAGATGACCTAACTATTTTTTCTAAAAGAGTTGAATACCATTGCATGCATTTTGAAAATGTATTCATTAAGGTAACATAATATGAGATTTCACTAAATCCTAAGATTGTGATTTTGTAGTGACTAAGAGAAAGTTGCTTGGTCACATTGTATCCATGAAAGGACTTAGGATTTGAAGGTTAACTTTGTTCAGATAATAAATCCTATCTTTAGGATGCTAAAAAAAGGAGCCAAACTGGATTTGATAGTTAACGCTATAGATGCATTTACTGCAATCAAAAGGGAAATCAAGGAGGCCCATGTGCTCAAGTACCCTATGTTTGGTAAGCCTTTCAAATTTTCTCATTTGCATCTTTTCATACAACTGTTGTTATCATGTTACCAAAGAATGGCGAAGGAAATGAGAAACCTATTCATTTCTTTAGCAAATTACTTCAAGTAGTTGACTTGAAATATGATATTACAAAGAATAAAACTTTTGCATTAGCAAAGGTAGTAAAGGTTTTTAGGCCTTATTTGGAAGGTTCAAAAATATTTGCATTTGTCCCAAATGGAGTAGTTAAAGACATCCTTGTCTAGTTGAATGGTTGAATGGTTTGGGATATTGAGAGGGGGGTGAATCCGTGTTCTCACAACAATAAAAACTTTCCACTGATTTTAAACTTAGTAATTAATATCATCAACATGAGTCAACAAATGCAAAATAAATGGAAAACATAATCACAAGATAGACACCTGATTTTATACATGGAAAACCCAAATGGGAAAAACCACAGAGAGGATTAAATATCAAGATAATATAACTAGTTATATGGTGTTTACAATAAGGAGAATAAAAAACCTACAATAACACCTCCCCTGAAGCGTAGCTTAGGTGGGTAAAAATATAGGTTTCAAAAAATGAGGCTACGTTAGGTACCCATGTACATAGATATCCCCCAAAAAGAAGAAGCTCCCCATAACAGGAATAGCCCCCCCTTAAATAGAGAGAGAAATAATGAAGGACTCAGACTTCCCTCCTAAAGTGGACACATTTTGCATCCCAAGCAAAAATCACAAGGGAGTGAGGGTTTCAGAAGATTCTGATGGCAGAGATGATGAAGAAAATGATGTTGATGATGGTTGGATCATTTTCCTCAGGCTCGTCTTTGATGTTGGGTTGCACTCTCCAGTTTGTTTGTTCTATGGTTGGAGTGTTTGGGTGGGGGTGCCTTGGGCTACGACTTAAAAGAATATTGTTGGAGAAGGGTTGTAGGAGTTTCTGATGGGGTTGAGGGTTGTGGGGTATGTGTTAAGGTCTTCTCCTTTCCCTTTCTCTACTCCATTTTTTTCTTCATTGGTGGGGGCTATCTTGCCTATTCCCCTTCTTTGTTCAGTGTGGTTGCTCTTTCCTCAACTGGGGCTTCTTTTGGAGGCTCTCCTTTTGTAGAGACACCCTTATTTGGCCTTATTTTCTTGCATATGTTTCCTTTGGTTCATGGGAAGAGTGGGTGGGTTGTGTTTGGGGTTTCTTTTTTTGCTTTTGTCATCATTTTGGGAGATATTTTTTGAGGATTCTAGGCCTAATGTGCTCCGTGGGGGATGGTAACCTTTTCTCTGATATGGGTTATCCTCCTTATCTTTCTTTTTTGGAGCCCTTTCTTGTGGTACCCTGGGTGTTGTTTGGTGCACCCTTTCTATGGGTGGTTTGGAATATTTCTATCCCTATTGGCCCTAGGGTTGGCTTCTCTTTTTTTCTTTGGCTTTTTCCTTAGCATCTTTGGTTTTCTCTAGATTTTCCTATAGATGTGGCCCTATCTTCTTTATAAGTGAAGATGGATGGTGTTGGAGATGACCTATCTTTTATTGAGGTAAAGGTGGATGTTACGATTGAGAGCGAGAAATATTGCTGGGAATTCGATGATGTGTTGTCTCTTTACTATTTAGGATTGAAAACTAGTCTTCATGCTAATTTCCTTCCTTATTCTCCTATTGACGTGGAGAGGATGGAGGGTGTGATTTTCTCAATGCTATTCTTCCTCAAGTTTAATTCTAAGGGAGCCTTGTTTAAACCATATGTCCATATGTCCCGAATTGTGCTTTTAGAAGAGATGTTGTTTTCTAGGCCTTGATAGGTTGTGGGAGACTTCCGAAAACCACTCTCGAGGTTGAGGGAGCTTGGAAAAACTTATGTTTTTTGTTTCTTTCAAGGATTGGCTGGATGATAGCAGTTTTCAAGGGCCCAGTTTGGTTAGTGTTTGTTTTTTGTTAGGTTTAGGCTTCATGGATTTTTGTGGCCCATAGTTTTTTTAACAAGTAATGAGAGCCTGGGAAAACCCTTCTTGTTGGTTGAGGGTGTGTAAAATCACCTTGTTCTTGGTTTGTTAAGGTCTATTGTTTGATGACTTAGATCCTCTACTTGGGCCAGCCTATTTTGTAATGTTTCAATCTTGAAGTTTGGCTTATGTTTGATTGGTTGTGGTTGCACTGTATTGTTTTTTATGCTTTGTGCAGTCTTTGAGTTTTGGGTTCTAGATGCCCATAACTCCAAAAGCTTCCAAGTCCTTTCTAAAACCTATTGTTTGCTACTGGTTAGTCTAGTCCATTAATTGATGGCAGTTCTTGAATTGTGAGGGTATTGGGGCCCCTTCAAAACCTGTTTTATCCTAATAAAAAACTATAATATTATAATTTTAGCCCTTTTCTTTTAGAAGTTATAATTTTAAAGATATTATAGTAATGAAAAAAAATTGAATTCATTTGAACAATCACACTATTTAATTTTTCTTTCTACTAAAATTCAAATATGAACATTCTCCTAACAATAGAACTAAAATGTTAGCCATTCTACTACATGTGCACCTTGGCTAAACACTTGAATAAACTCATGCCTAATGAAATTTCACTTCTAGCCCTTAAAATAGTAGGGGGTTAGTTGCCCAAAGCAAGGGGAGGGGATTGGGAGGCAGCCTTAGATAGTTTTTGACTCATACTCAGTCCTCAATTAACTTCAACATTATCAAAAACACAAAGATACAATATATATCACAAATCAAATATTTACACTAGAAACTGCTTCATGTTTCAAATACTCTTGTTGACAAAAGAGTTTTATAATCTCCATCATGTTTATCAATATTGACAATCACAAACTATTATTAATACGAAAATCAATATTATCAACATTAAAAAAAAACTACATAAAACAAAGAGAAGACCTTTCCTATTATATTTTCAGAATTAATCATCAATCGTGATTGTTCTGTTATATTTTTGATATACATACACTTGCCCCATACCAAGCAAAAATCCTAGTACATTAGGAACCTGCAAACACAAAAGAAAAATTACAATGTTAAACATTAATCATTAAAATTATTGATAAAAAAAACTCCAAAAACATTTTTAAAGTGATAAATTGAAGCTTTCACTTTAATTTTAAACAATTTGAAAATAGTATGGCAAGATTTGAACCTACATTGACCACTTATTAAAAAAAAAAATTCAACAAATCCTTATAATAATAAGGTTTATTGAAAATATTACATTAAGAATAAGTTTGGAACCTACACCCACCTGCTTATCAAAGAAATCTACCAGTCTTTACAACTATAACAGACTATACAGAATAAAGTTTTATTCACTTTTAAGATGTCTCGTAAAGCAAAATGCTAGATTTTGAGATCTATAGGAGTTTCGCAGACTATAACCACGATTCCACTTCTCACTACCGTGACTGGGGTGGAAGCAGCGCCATTTAAATGTAAACCAATGTGCTAGGCTAATGTAAGTTATGCAGTGGAATTGAAGTAGTATTTGAAAAAGTAATAAATATTCTAAAATACATAAATAACATCTATCTCACAACTATTTGCCATCATGTGCGACAGTTGTCATCTTCTGGGCATATATTTCTTCTATAATTATGAATTGTTTGTACACCGAACAATAATATTTGATTAATACTTTTAATTTCCAATTAAAATCATATTCCAGTATTTCAATTCAGGCAAGCAAACAACACTACGATGAGAAATGTGAGTTCAGTACTTTACATGCAGCTCTAGTCACATGGCAAGGCATAAACTAATTCTAACAGAATTGATGTCTCTGCATGCTGGGGTTCGAAAATAAAATAGGTCATGGTTACTGTATTAAACAAGAATGATATTTAAGCCCTACCTTTCTTGTCCAAAGATAGAAAATTACGACAAAGAAAATAGAGCAAGATACAAGACAACTTTGAGATACACGGCTATGCATGTTTGCCTGTGACTTTCTAATGTAACTTCAGGGCTTAAAAATGTTAAAAGAGTAAACAACAGTTCTAAGTGAGATCAGGGTTTTCCATGTTTTGTGGATGAAGCAGCAGTATGCATGCCCTACTTCCTGTCACATTGGATTCCCCTTGTGTGCGTCACTATAAATTGCTTATAACACTGGAAAATATTTTTCTAAGTTGTGAGCCCTACTTCATATTTCAAGTACAATCACTTAACTGGATCCGGAATTAGGGCAAGCAAATGAGATCAAAAGAGAATGCATAGCCACATACTATCAACGACAACAGTCATCTACTGAATTGAAGCTTAAAATGGTCCTAGCAGTGTGATTTCTTTCCTCTTATTATATTTTAACTTTACAATATTCAAATATGCAACCTCATCTATCAACTTGTAACACAAATTGCAAACTTATTCTACAAGATAGGCAACTTAGTGAAAGGAAATTTTCATTCACTTTTGAATCACAACATACAAGTTTAGAACATCTATTGAAAATATAAAATTGCAAACTTATTCTACAACATACACAATGTAGTGAAGGAAATTTTTCATTGACTTTTGAATCACTACACATTTAGAACATCTATTGAAAGTATAAAATTTATGGTTGAGGTTTACTACTTACAAAAACATAAATTGATATATTTTATGGTTGAGGTTTACTACTTACAAAAACATATAGGTCAAAACCCATAAGTGCATAGACTGTCCAAACGAAAGCATTAACCAACCCCGCAATAGACAAGGGAAGTGTCATGTGCTCGACGCTCCCTGTTTCAATCACTTTCTTCTGTTCAACCGAAAGCCCATTCGCTTTTCTTAATGATGTATATAAAAAAAATGAAACGCAATTCAAATTCAATCAATGATGTTATCTAGAGGTGAGGGATCTTTAAAGAAGTTACCATGCCGAAAACTGGGGCTGCATACATGCCAATGCAGGTGAACGCAGCTATAACTCCGACAAATGACGATCTTCTCTCAGCGCTGTGGTATTCTGTTAATGTCACTACAACTAACACCACAAACGAAACAACCACCGCCCCTAGTGCTTTAAGCATATTACGCTGTTAAATACAAATGCAAATTATCAAAGATTAGTGTTCACTTCAAGTATTGTTAGTACACAAATGCAAATTATTGTTAGTATTGTCAGTACGAAATGTAGAAGTAAATCAATTGGAGCGCAACTCAATTACCCTTTTATTTGGAACCGAATAGATGAGAAACACCAAAAAGTAAATCAATTGGAGCGCAACTCCGACGGCATTAATAATCATGACAAGATAGCTCTTAGGATGAACTGGGGGAGCTCCATAGAACACCCAAAGGAGACAGTTTGCAATTGTGGCTAGGTATGGCACCCAGCTGCTAGACTCCTCCGTGGACTTTGATCTACACACCCCGAAAACTTTCTTCCTAAACCAAAAACAGTGACTAATTAAACATCAAATGAACCACTAAATGACAGGCGGGAAACATAGGGAGAAAAAGAAAGAAGCAGCATACAGTGGAGAAAGGAAAAGAAACAAAGAGGTCGCATTTCCTGCAGAGATGGAAAGGCGGCAGCACCATTAAAACGCATATTAAAGTTATTGACCCAAAAAAATACAAATACTAATATATCTATCGTGATTCGTGATGATTACCAAGGATGCCGAGAATTGTACGTATTGTATCTCGCCACGCCATGAGCACAAGATTCCGAAAGAATCGCAAAGATTTTTAAATCTTGACTTTCAAATAAAACTTGAGAATGCAAATATTTCCCCAAAGAAGAAGAAACGGTGCTCGTCAAGAATCGAAGAAGCAGAAGATTTTTAAAATTTGCAATGCAAATAAAATTTGAGACAAGAAGATTTTTAAATTTTGCAATGCAAAAGAATCGCAAAGATTTTTGAACTTGATACTGTAAATAAAATATGAGACTGAAAGTTTTTGCAAATATTTACCGAGAAGCAAGAAGCGGCGCTCCTCAAAATCGAATGAGACAATATGAGACTGAAAATATTTACCGAGAAACAAGAAGCGGCAAAATTTGACACTCAAATCGCTCCTCTTTTGTTTCACTTTACAAATTTCAGGTACGAATTGTATCTGGTCACGCCATAAGCTTGCGAAAAAATCGCAGGAGGTTTTTCTATAAAAATATGAAAAATTTGAGCCTGCAAATATCGCCGGAGAAACGTTGATCCTCTTTTGTTTCGCGTTACAAATTTCAGGTTAGAGATGAGTGCTTTTCATTAGACCTAAAATCTTAAATTCTGTATAATTTTATGTCTTCGCTGGAAAATGGCGGGCATTCTTGTAGCGGAGTATTCTGTTGTTACATTGAGAAGAGAGTCTGTTATGACTAGCACTGTCGCTTAAACATCACACACTAAGCTCACAGAGCTTAGGTAGTTGGGCCCACAGCAAGTACCTTTCACGCTTTTCCTTTGCAATTTCCGTTTTCCGTTCCATTAAATTTAAAACGGTTCTCTTTACTGTTGTTTGATTGTTAAGATAGGGATTGTGGTTTGGTTGTTGTAGGGATTGTCTTTTGGTTGCTGTGTGTGTTGTTAATGCTCTCTCTCAGGCTGCTTGTGTATTCGGGGTCATGCTCTAGAGCCCCCAAGTTTTGGCTGTTTTTTTATCAAAAACAATTTAGTTAATCTAATGTTTTCATGTTTAATATATTTATCAAAAATTTATAATATATTTATTATTAAATTACTCTTTTAATTTATTGATATTAAAAATTTTAATATATCTAACACCTTACATAAAATAAAAGGAGAGATGGTAATATTACTCCAATGCATATGCATTACTATCCCAATAGTTGTACACATAAGAATAATATTTTTACACTATGATAACACTAGTTGTTTAAGTGAGTATCTTATTTTATAAATGACACATATATAGTGGATAGCTATGATATTTTATTTGAAAAAAAAATGATCTATTTCACTTGTTAAGTAATGTATTTATGTTTTTTTTATATAACATTTATGGGTTCTATTATCTTCAAGTATTGGTCCATTTTGATCAACATTTGGTAATTTTTAAATTTACATGTAGATTGTTTATTTACATTATATAATATAAATATGTGGCAAGACTGGATATTATATGCACAACTGCTATAAGTACTATTGAACCCCGTACAACTACTGATCCCTCTCTCCTATTCCACTTATCTAAATGTCCTATGAATGTACAGCACGCTTCCACTACACACAACACAGACAACGAATTTGAAAGTTTCTCGATGACATTACCTATTTCCTTTCCACCCAGTTCACCCTTTAGCTTGCATTCCCCATGTAATTTCATATTATGTCATGTGAAGAATCCTTCGAAGTGGACAAAACGAACCGCTAGAGGATCAAGAAAGGCAGAACGGAAACGACAATGGTATACCGTTCTAACAGTTAATGCGAATGAGAACGGAAATTGAAAGAGAAAAAAAAAGAGAAAAAAAAAAAAAAGGAAAAAGTACCTTTGAAAAGTGTGTTGTGGGCCCTGCCACCTGAGCTTTGTCAGCTTAGTGGGTGTCGTTTAGGGCTGGCTCTTTCTTGGACGTATATTTAAGGCTCACAAGAGATTATTTAAATTCAAGCGCTAACCAATTATGATTGTTGTCCTAATACTCTTTTTACACACACAATATAAACTTAATCTTTGCACAAATTCCAATAAATTAAATTAAAATTTTGATTACATATAAAAAATTATATATATTTTTGCCTTTGATAATTTTGAGAAATCGATGATAACTATTTTTCACCTGAATGAGATCCAGATAGGTCAATTCATGTTACAAGTAAAAAAATAGAATCCACATTGACCAACTTGGTTTTTTGTTTATGCAGTTTTGTAAACTATGTGATTGCACTTCTAAAAGTGTGTCTGAGACCAAATTCAATTGCATTATGATTTAGCCATTTTTAATGAGTGCAATCACATTATTCTTCAAGTTGCATGTTTTTCCACTTTTTAGCCTCTCGTTTTCATACACATACATTTATCTATCATTTATGCCTATCTTTAAATTAAAACTGTACAATAGGGAGCATATCTAAGTAATCTTAGTGTGTTTTATTTAGTTAATCTCATTGATTTCTAAGAAACTAGCTACATATCAAACAACTTAACTAGAATAAACAAAACATAGAAGATAGAATAGAACCCTGCCACATAGTAATCTAAGTGATCTTAGTTGTTGTAAAGAATGATCAAGCATATAGTATGCCTAATTGGACTTATTAGTATCTATTTTATTTGGATTTCTAAGAACATATCAAACAACCTAACTAGAATAAACTAGCTAATAATAAAGACAATAAGGGTGTCTTCTTGGCTCTGAACAAGATATTGTTAAATGAATTACTCAATAATGGAACAAAAGAAGGCTACATGGTTGAACAAATCATCAAACATCCCCATAAATAATAGGATAGAAGAGGCAATTAAAATAATTATCATATCTGAATTTTTTATAAAATTAGAAACCATAGCTTGTGTCTCTTGATTACAATGCAAACCAAAGAGTTAAAAATTGATATTGAGGAAAGCATGAAATAAAAAATTTGTAATAGGTAGACAACAAAAAAACTAGTAAGTGTTTGAGGAAGACAATAAAAGAGATAGATTGTAAGGAAAGTCAAACAAATACATGAGGTTGCAACTATAAAGAAAACACACTTCTTGTAATGAAGATATAGATAATGGAGAAAAAGAGTAATGTTCTTATGACAATCTTCACCAAAAGTAAACATCAAGGGTATGGTAAGAGACTTGAAGCTTAAAAATTTTCCTTCAATAATCTTCTATGAAGTATTATTACCTCTTTGTCCATTCCCTTTTCCTTGTAAAGATCCTTACATTCTGATCCTCATTACCCATCCAAATAAAATACAACGCTTAGCACACTTTACAAAAGAAGAAATATACTCATCTTTAGCAATCAAAGTACTCATTTTAAACCATAAAAAATAAAAAGACAAAGAGTATATATAGAGAGTTATAATTCAAAGACCTTATATTAAATAAATAAACCAAAAAAGGTGAGGATACTTACTAGATACTTAAAATCGTCTAATACTTCAGGTTTGATATATTTAGAATCCGAGGGTTGTATGATACTAAAGTTATGGTATCACTCTTTAAACTAAAATCCAAGAAGGCTACATTGAACCCCCCAAAAATGTTATGGTTCTATCCAATTATAATAAACAAAACCAAGCCCAATATAAGGAAGAAAAATAACATACATGGTAGGTTAGCCATAATGCTTCTCACCAAATATCTATGCACCATTTTGTCCAAGAGAACCCTAGTAAATTTTGGGAATGTTCTTTTTAACTCATTACAATCTTCCTTGATTCTAGAAAGTGAAATGCTTTTGGCAAAGTGTTCCAATATATATTAATAAACTCTAAAGGAGTGATTCCCATGAACTCCTTGCTCTCCTCCTTAAGGCACATAAGGAAAGAGACTATTTCTTGCAAAAGAACCATTGTAGAGCAAAATGACAACAATAGGAGATTGATAAGGAAAAAAGAGGCTAGACTATTTTCCTTGATGTTCACATGTGCAATAAGTTTTTGCAATTCAAGCAATGGAAAGTCATCAAGATGGCCCTAAGCTACAACACAACTAGAAAAACAGTGACATGTTGTACAAACTCAAATTGAGTATTTTCTATTAAATTTAAGGCCTTCAATCCACTCTACCATCCAGACATATTATTAATAGAATAGATGCTTGTGAATGTAAATTCTACAACAATGATAATTCAACCATTTGTTCTTTCACTAGATAACACTAAAAGTGACCAAATGGTGGCTCTGGCTACAAAATAGATTTAATCTGCTAGTTAATAAACTCTTAGTAATAGCTATCATACTTTTGTGAAAATTTTAGAGGACTAAATAAAGGGAAAGGAGAGTAGTAAAACATGAAATAGGGTTTACTAGAAAGGACTCACTTTCTAAAATTTTAATAATAAGCTTATTGCAGGTCCCTCTTTTCTTGAAAGGAGAGTGAAACAAGACAACAAAATAAAGTGGTTGATTTAAGAAATTGTCTCTCTTTGCAAATTGTAAAATAGTCATTGATCAATTCTGAGAGCATAGAAAGGTAGTTCATAAATGGTTAACTTTTAGGAAAATTTTATGTTACCAAAATACATAACATAAATTATTTTACATCACCACTCAACATGTTTTGGTTGAATGTTTCAAATATGTAAATAGGAAATTATTTGCATTTTATCTAAGTACAATAAAACACTTGTAAATTTTCAAAGAGAGAGGGAAGAATATAAGGAATTATGTTATGAATAAATTGAATTCATGTCCCCTCTTCTTATCAGAAAATTAAATCAATGAAAAGATCGAGTTAAGGCCTTATATCCACATTTTTAAATGAATTAAAAAAACATCAATTTTCAATGTTAACATGTACATATTGCCCTAGATAAAATTAATTGGTAAATGTTGTAATATCTAAATTAGAAAATTTAGCCCAAAAAAAAAACACTACAACAAAAGGAAATTACAAAGGCCCATAATATGAAAGATAAGTAGATATGAAAATGAGATCATGACAGTATGTCAGACATAATATCTCTCAATTGCTCAAACAGCTCTAGTGTATGGATGTTATCATCATCTAAAAAGTACATAATGCCATCAAGTTGGTGTCAGTACTCAATGTGAGCAAGAGTTGTGTCTTAATGATGAATACCACAATCTTTGATATTTGGCATATTCTTGTCACAAACAAGGTGCCTATAAATAAATCTTGTTTTACTCAAAAAGTCTACTATTTCCATGGACTGAGTAGACATCTCAAGAACAATCCAATGAACAGGTGGTGCAAAAAGCCTTAAAGTGTGAGCAAGCCTATTTAAATAAAATGCTTGAAATGCAAAGTTGTAGGTTAGAGTCAAGCCTATTTAAATAAAATCCAATGAATAGGTGGTGCAAAAAGCCTTAAAGTGTGAGCAAGCCTATTTAAATAAAATGCTTGAAATGCAAAGTTGTAGGTCAAAGTCACAACAATAATCAATTTGTGGGGAACAAAATCTAAGATCTAAACAAAATGCTTTCCCTTTAAACTTGTACTTGCCTCTACCACGTTGACTTACTAGCTTCACCTCTACAAAATTTTGGCTTTAGAGGAGTGTAACTATTGTTGGTTTTTTTACCAAAAAGATACCCATATCACTTATAATTCTTCAAGCCCAGATTACTTAGGATTTGAACATTTAAAAGGAAATTTCACTTTACTTCAAAATAAGAAATGACAATGTCTATTTGCTTCTGTTTTAATGAAATTTCACTTTACTTCAAAATAAGAAATGACAATGTCTATTTAAATTCCTTGCAAGATAAAAGATAGTTTTGGGTCTTATTGGATAGTGTTGTAGGATCATCCATTGGGACCATTTCTCTTGCCCTATTTTTTATAACAAATGGATTTACACAAGAAATATCTCTCATAAATGTACATTATCTTTTTTTTTTTTGTTGATCAAGCGCTTTTGACTGGAGCTATAAACTAGTGAGATCGCAAGGAGGACATCATCTCTGAATCGAGGGCCAAGGAATCCTCTTTTAAGCACCCTACACAGCTTGAGAGCACAGTTGTCAATGTCCTAGCCAACGAACGAAGAGTAATCGACCAACCATCATCGGGGCCACCAAGAGCACGCTCCAAATTTATCATTCACTCACTCCTCAGCATGCACCAACAGCAAACAACCTCTCCGGCCAAAGTAGACTTGTTGTCTGCCAAGTCAGCAGACCGGTGCAGTGAGAGACGAATGGACGGCGGGGGCAGAGAGGGGCCAAGCCCTCTGCATTGAACTCATGACCTCCACTGGGGGAGGCTCGCAACACTACCACTGCGCTATGGGGTGAACCCCTCTCATAAATGTAAATAAAAGTGACGAGACATTTTTTGATTGATTGTGTATAATATTGTCTATTAGCAATTGATTTAAATATATATTTGTTTAAATTAATAAGGGTTTTCATCTCTAAAATCATTAGGGAAATCAAGTTAAATAGGGTATAAGGAAATCATTAATCCTTAACTATTAAAGCAATCCTAAACACAAATCAATGAAAGTATTAGCCTAAAAAGAGATTGTAACAAATGAATCTAATTAAAACTTCCTATTATACATGATGCTTCCATTTTCCTTCTCTTCCTTGAGTTATGTTGGCTCTCAAATATCGCGTTAGTAACCTACATATGGCACAAAGATTCAAAGTTTCTGATTATTGAAAGTGGAAAAATGATGTTGCTTTTATAGATTTTTGAGACAGATTGGGTGAGAAATGGAACTCGATTACTGATTGACAATTAAACTGATTTGATTGATCAGTTAACTCCTTTGATTGATTTGTTAAGTGGATAGATTGGAGAGATGACTAATTAGATTATCTAGTTAACTAAATTGACTAGAGAGATGACTGAATTGATTGGTTTGTTAGTAAAAAGGTGATTTTGGAGTTAAAAGTGGAGACTAAAGAGTTAACTGGTTAGTTAACTGATTTGATTGATCAGTCATGATTTTCAGCATGTGCTGTAGGATTTTTTAATTGAAATTCATTTTCATTTTTTGAATCTGAATTTTGATTTTCAAATGATGAAATTGAAAAGTAGATTAACTTGAAATTTGATGAAATTGGAATTTGGTGAAATATGAATTTAGAGAGATGAAACTAGATGAAATTAGTTGAAATCAAAATTTGGGGATTTGGAGAATAAATTAATTAATTAATTAATTTAAATGAAATTATTCAGTCATTAGAAATAGAATTAATTAAATAATAAAGGTTATTTAATTAAAAAATTAAATCATAATTAATTATATAATTAACACTTGAGAAAGGGTTAAATGATTAATGAATTAAGGGATATAAATTAAATTATTAGTGATGTGAAGGATGGTGATTAGATTAGTTCCTATTAATATGATTAATTAAATTAATTCAAGAGTTCAAGAATTATTTAACTAATAGGATGAAAAATTAGTATACAAGTGATAAGAAATTTTTATGTGTCTACATTTTCTCCTCTTTGATACAATGTCAAAACAACGTTGGTTCAAAGAAAATGAAAAATTTCTACCCCAGTGTGCCTCGACAATGCTTAGGGTGTAAATATGCCCCCTCAAAAAAGTGGTTAAAAAAATATGAAATTGAGACCATTTTAATGATACAATACTGTTGAGCAATAGAAGAATTTTTAGTACCAAGAAGAAACGTTAATAAGAATGAAAGATTAGAGATATAGATAGTTGATGAGAGAATGATCATGTGAAATAAGAAGAGAAAAATGAAATGGAAAGATTAGAGATAAAAGATACACAAACTTTTGTGCCTATATTCATAGTGCAATATATATTCATCATTGATCCTTATTATGTAACATTGAATCTTTGCACACCAAGGTATAAGGAACCAAGGTGTAAAGATGTCTCATTGCATAAACAAACACATTGAAGACAAGGGGTTGAACCCTCCATTATGAGTATAATGTTAGGAGTCAATATATGTGGGTTTGTCACAAGCATAGTTATCCTTCATGGGATACTTGCCAAATGAACATACCTATCACAGACACCCATGGCAACATTTCCTCATAACTTCATTGGTCCACACCAAAAATAACAAACAAAGGAAAGGATCTTGTTCATCCCAGCTACTCTAGTCACTTGTAGACATCCTTGAGTAGCATAGAAACATGACTTGAGACCAATTGATAAAAGATAAAGACTAACTATGACAAAAGTCAATAGCCACATTGATCTATGTTATTTCTTTGATTCTTTGAGGTGGTGGTTGATAATGTCTTATCTAAGAAAATGTGGACCCCATTTAAGAGTGACCTGTCTGATTTTGAGTGTATCCTCTTCTATTTAAGACAAGATAATGATGACTTGATATGGATAATTGATACGAGTGATAAGACAATTTGATCAGCTTGATTGTAGATGTTGACAAAATAGTTTTATCCTTTGTGAACTTTGTGTGAAGTGTTTTCTAGATACTATCTAGGGTGTTTGGTTTTTTGCGAGACATTTCATTGAAAGTTTTTTATTTTTACTTCTTTTCCAAGAGCTTTTTCAATATTTTTGTGCTTTTTATCAAGATCATATTTGAATGTTTTTGGTTGATTTTTTTTTCTCGATGTTTTTGGATTTTTTTTTTCAGGACATTAAATGAGAGATGAAACATGACCTCCCATTAATTGATAAAGATAAGGCTAGCTAGGACCAGATCCAGCAACCATATTGATCTATGTCATTGTTTTGATTACACACGGTGATTGATAGGAATGTCTAATTTCAAAGGATGAATACCCCCATGTAAGATCGATCTGTCTGGTTTCAAGTGTACCCTTCCTTGTATAAAACTCGTTGATGTTGATAAATTTTGAACAATAGATTGATCAACAGGACATGTGATCAGTTTGATTCTAGAATTTGATAGTTTGCCTATTGTTGATTTAATTCAATGGATGGTCTATGCTTTCTTGCTTGGATTCTCAGTTTTTAAATTTTTAGGGCTTTTTTTCCATGAATTTTTATGATTTTTTTCAGGACATTATATGATTTTTAGGGAATTTTGGATTAGAAGAAAGATGTGTTAATTTGCCCCTTGTGTCTAGCAAGGCAAGGAATATGATGAAGGAATGAATAAACTATTGAGGTGAATATAGATAGGAGAAATATGTAGGCAACTTATTATGGAACATGAAGGGACATATCAAGAGCTTTTTTGAAACCATGTTTTTGTATTTTTCTTTTTGTCCTGAGTTTCAATCAAGATCAAGGAAGGAAAAGGGGATATGGATAAAGATATATAGGATATGGATAGAAGAAGTGTAAAGCAGAAAATTGCGATCGAACCCTAGTTGCTCTCCCCTCTTCCAACTCCAAGGAGAGAGAAGGGAGGTTCACTAGGGTTGATGGTTTTCACTTAAGGGAGAGACTTTGCATTCAAAAGAGGGGTTGAAACCCACAAGATCCAATCCCACACAATGCAAGATTGGATGCTAAATGCGTTTCAAGGGTTAAGAAAGCAAGGCTACCCTCTTTTGTAAAGAATGTTGATAGAAGAATTAAGCTAGGAAAGCATAGAAAGTGACAAAGATTCGCTTATAAACTGAGATAGGGATATAGGATGAAGCTGCGGACCTGGAATTAGCAGTAAAAGGTCGATACGGTGCTGTCCTGCAAATTTGAGCAAAAGTTGTCGGGACGATGGCACCCGGCGCCACGGTCCTCCGAAAAATCCGTGAAACGAAGGGGGATCTGTTCGTCTCCGCACAAGGATTCCAGATCTTCAATTTCAGCCGCGTACCTGCAACCTACACACAGAAAAGAGAAGACGATTGGGGGGTTAGGGATTAGGGATTTGCCCTTAGGTCAAACCCCGGTTTTGGAATTAACCAAGAAATGAGAAATGCTGTAAATGTAATGTAAAACAAGTACTAATACCTTGTTGTAAGGATGTTTGTATCCTTATGTGCGAAGGTATAGATGTTGTTGTATGTTGTATGTTGTATGTTGTATGTAGCATGTAGCATGTAGTATGTGATCTCCTCTTCAATGGTTGAATCCTTGTCTTGAATGCAACACTTAGCCTTGAATGGAGACTTAGAATGATCAATTGCTTGAAAGAATGCTTGAATGCTTGAATGCTTGAGTATAGTTTCCACCTTTTTTCCATCATGTTGAATGAAAGAGGAAAATGTAGTTTATATACTTGCCAATTAGGGTTAAAAGACTGATTTTCCCGACCTTAGGCCAACCAGGAAAGATAATTTTCCAATTTGCAAACATAAAGAACCGAAGTCCAAAAGAGACCGGGCCCAAAATAGGACCCAGGGACCAGGGCGCTGGGCGCCCTGCTCCTGAAGGACCAGGGCACTGGGCGCGCTGGTCCCACCTCCTGGGACAGCAGGGTGCAAAGGAGGTTCAGGCCAGGTTGCAAGAAAATGCAGTTTTTGGTGTCATAATCAGGTTTCGGGGTCTCCATTCAGGTTCAGTGTTGCGTCGCCATCGTGAAGACCGAAATGCAGTCGAAATTGCAAGTGTCACAATTTTAGGACGCTACATTTAGCCCCCACTTTAGCGGGAGTATAAGCATACGCTCATACTTCCGATAAAGTACAAGGAAACAACATTGAAAGACTTTCACCACGTCAAGGAGGCAAGATACACCAAGCCCCCAGTGGACTAAGGATCTTACGAATTCGATTGACAAAGTAAAAGGGAAGATCACGAGGGAGAACCATGACTGTCAGTAGTAAGGTTCCCTCACTATGAGTCATGCAAAAGAAATACCGAAAATTTTCAAGGCAAAGCTAAGTTCGCCAAGAAATTTTCAAGTATCTTGAAAAGATATGAACGGGATGTATGCCCCCCTACGTTAAAGCGATCGCACACGCCTCACCGGGGGTGATTGTTTTAAGGTAGTGATACATATAAGAAATGAGAAAGGAAAGGAGCACGTTATCGCAAGGATTTAGCCCCCAAGTGTGAGATAAGCCCAAGGATAATAGACACAAAACACAAAGCACAAGGTGACTTCGCTTTCCTCGGGGTCAGTATGCTGTATGATAATTCATGTATATATATCATATGTATGTATGCATAATTGTTCTTCATTCCCCAATCAAGGAAGGTCACCTAGAAGAAGGGAACACATGTGTCTTTTGAGTAAACATGAGAGAGATCGACAGATCTCAATGTTTTGCATCGTCCTCAAGTAGACAACACTAAGGACAACAAATAGAAGAATGAGAGTAACATATAGAAGAAGTAACACAAGAGAGGAGGAAAGATTCTGCTATGCTAATGTAACTAGTCTAGCACGTCATCTACCCCCCGATCTTGCTGATCAATGTTTCGGGAAGGCAGGGAACATGCTAGAGGAGGAACATCCAACACAGCAGATGGAGCTATCACAAGATCCAAACAAGGGCTATGTTCATGTTCCAAGCCACATTGTTCTTGTCTAGGAGCTAGGATAAGTGCTTTAGAAAATTCATTAGATAAATGGTTATCAATATCAACAAGTTCATATTCACTATCAGAAGCAAGAGGAGTAACATGTTCATCATGAATAACATTTTCATCTATATCATCATCAAGATTTATAAAAATAGGATCTTTGACTCGCACAGGATCAAGACCATCATGCATCTCATGTTTAGGATATTTTGGCTCAATCGTCGGCTGGGGAGAAAATGGAATAATGCTTGTTGAAGGTGTTTTTGGGGATTGCAAAGTTTGAGCTCTAAGATGACGCTTTCGCCGGCGTTCACGTGCAGAACAATTTCGTCTAGTCTTAGTAGGAAGTTGAGAAGATTGAGGAGGAGGAATGTTCTCATCCTTATCACTTGGGTGTTTAGGTTGTGGTCTCTTAGGTTGAACAATAGGAGAAGAGGAAGGTCTCTTCTCTCCATAAGAGGAAGGAGGAGGAACTGCTCCATATAAGGGAGGAATATTTGGTTTAGGAAGGAGACCAAGTCCATCATGACGAGGAGGTATAGGTCTACTTTTAGAAAGTTTATTTGGCATAGGCATAGTCACATCCATAGGGATGGGTTGGGAATCTTCTTGAGGAAAGACATTAGTTTTATCTTTCAAAGGAAGAACTTCCTTCTCAAGAATGATAGGAATGTCAAGTTTGGGTGTTCTAGGTTCACTTAGAGATAGGATCATATCCTTTTTCCACTTTTGATAAGATTTGAAAAGATGATCACTTCGCGGAGGAAGGGATTGGAATTGTTTAGGCCAAAAATAATCAATAGGAACACTAGGAATTCTTTCAGCTGGTTTAAAGAGACCATGATTGATAGTAACAACTTCACCATTATGGGGAAATTTCAAGCACTTGTGAATAGGAGAAGCAATAGCTTTCATGGAAGATAGCCAAGGATAGCCTAGCTTCACACGAAATTGTTCGGATGAAGGAATAATAGCAAAGTCCACATCAAGGGATTTATTACGGACCTCAATAGGTAATGTAATAGAACCAATTGCAGGAGAAGAAAATGCATCAAATAGTTTCACAACCACATCTATTTTGTCATAGATCACTTGATTCAATTGCAAAGTAAAAAGGAATTCTTCAGTAATGACATTAACCATACAAGAAGGATCAATAAGCACTCCACGGCAAGGTGTATTCTTGACTTTTGCAACTATATATAAAGGACCATCAGGTGCCCTGATAGTTTCACTGGAATCAAATGTGATGGAAGGTTCTTTAGGGATTTTCTGCTGTTCCACAAAGTTAATCACATTAGGAGTCATAGACACAAGATCATCAGGTGAGACAGAGGAATCAGTAGTATCAATCGCATTAGAGGTATGAGAAGGCAATGGATCAGTAAAACTCTGAAGATTTTGGTTAGGAGGAGCTACAGATGTGTTGCCTTTATCATTCACTCCAGAAACATAGATAGTATTATTATCAATCAAATCTTGAATTTTACCCTTTAAAGAAAAATATTTTTCAGTATCATGCCCAGGCTGACGATGAAATTGACAAAAAGATTTGTTATCAAAATAAAGTGAAGTAATCTTTGCAGGATCAATTTGCCTTATAGGAGGAAGAGTAAGCACATTTTGTTCCAATAACTTATTCATGATACTATGCAATGATTCATTCAAAGGAGTATACTTTCTTTCTTTCTTGAAAAACTTAGAAATAAGAGGCACACCTGATGCTGCATTCACATTGTTGTTGATGATGTTTTCATTGAATTTGATGGACTCTCTGTTCGGTTTAAACTTCCCAAATGGTTGTTGACTACTATCACCCTTATCACTCGGAGCCATAGGATGTGATTGTTCCATTTGACTCACAGTCAGTTGATAATTGTGAAGAGTTGCACACAACTGTTGGAAAGAAGTAAACTCAGAAAACAGAAGTTTGTCTCGAATGTCTTTTTGTAAATTAGAAATGAAGATTCTTTGAATATCATTGTCAGGCACTGGAAAGGAAATTTGAGGATACAATTGCTTATATCTACCAATGAAATCAGTCACTTTTTCTTTAACACCTTGTTTACAATGCATTAAATCAATCAAAGTAACTTTAGGACTTATATTGTTTTGAAATTGTTGAATGAAAGCATTTGCAAGTTGTTCAAAAGAAGTAATAGAATAGGAAGGCAACGAGCAATACCATTGTAGGGCTTTGTCTCTTAATGTTCTAGTAAACAGTTTTGCAAGCAACCTTTGGTCATAAGCAAAATCAGTACATATTGTTTGAAATGTCTTAACATGTGTTAGAGGATCACCCTTACCATTATAAAGCTCCAAATGTGGAATTTCAACATGTTTAGGGGGAATAGCTCGGACAATGTCAAGAGAAAGTGGGCTTGCAACATCAAATGTGGGCACACTAAACTTGGATTGATTCATAGAGGCAATTTGTTGCTGTAAAGAAGAGACAGTTTGTGCAAGATTGTTAATGGTCGCTTCGGTCGAAGAATTCATATTAGATGTGTTAGATTGTGATGGAGGTGTTATGTTATTGAAAAAAGGTAGAGAGTAAGGTGGTGGGACACTATGATAGTTAGTCATAGGAGATGATTGGACAGGAGGAACACTACAAGGAGGAATGGAAGGGTTAAATGAATTGCCCCTTTGCGTCATGTTCATGTGTGAAGATGTAATAGGGACACTCATTGAAGGAGTGAATGAAGAAATCGGATTAAATGAAGGAAGAGGGTTAATTGAAGAAGAGGGATTGCCCCCATGACTGGTGATCATAGGGGGAATGTCTTGTATAGAAGTAGTCATTATGTTTGATGTAAAAGTAGGTATACTAGCAATAGGAGTCGTCAAAGGAATAGAATGATTGTCTTGAGTAGGAGGTTGTGTATAACCTAAGGTTTCGGCACAACTTTTCATAGGCATCACATTCGAATCCACAATGTGTGCAATACCACGCAAAATATCAATTCCATTCTTATCACTTTGAAGCATACGTTTTAGACCCTCAATTAAAGGAAGAGCTTGACTATCAAGGTATTCTTGAGACATCCACTGTCGAAAATCGTCAAATTGGTTATCCAATTTTGAAAGTTGTTCTACAGAAACCTCATGGAGAGCTTCTTCATCATTAAGAGGATTAGAGGAATTACCCATGTCCTCGTTAAAAAGACTATTCAATTTAGGTTCCATCTCCTCAGTAATTAAACCTTGGAAGGACTTAATTCTAAGGCTTCGTCTAACGAGAATAGTGTAAGTAGGGCTTATTGTTGTAAAACTCATGCACTAGAGAAAGAGAGAAGATTTTGAATTTTAGAGGTAGCAAATTTCAGTAAAACCAGCCAATCTTCTAGATTTAAGCTGTTAAATACAATCAGGACAATCTCCCGAAATTTCGGAAAAAAATGTCTGGGACCGTGGCGCTCGGGGTGCACACGGTCCACGCAACTTTTTTCGAAATTTGCAGGGATGAAAGTTATGATGATTTTACAGCTAACCTGAAAAAATTGAGTGATTTTACGATCTATAGATAGGCCAAATTAAAGTATAGATAGGCCAAATTAAAGTTGCAATCTCGAAATTGAACCCTACCCAGATTGTCAAAAAATGCAAAATTTGAATTTTGAAAAAGAGAGGGAAACTGAAATTTTGAATTTTATGATTTTAGAGGGAATGTCAAAAGCAATGCAAGTTTTGAAATTCAAAAGTTGACTCAGTTTCACGCAAAATTCAATTTTGAAAGCGGAAATCAAAGTTGTTGTAATTAAGCACTTAATTTCAAAAGTCACAAATTGCAAAAATTTAAATAAAGCATTGAAATTTCGAATGAATGATAACACACTTTTCAGATTTAGGACTGTAAGAAAAACAATTTTGACACAAATTTCAATTTCAACAATTTTTGAATGATTAGAAGCCTCAATCAAAGCAATCGCTAGACCAACTTTGATTGTAATTTTGAAGGTGTTAGAATTGATAAAATCAGCCAAAATTCTGGATTTTAGCAGAAAAATACAGTAAGATCTCGCTCCCGAAATTTTGGAAAAAATGTCGGGGACGATGGCGCTCGGAGTGCACATGGTCCTCGCAACTTTTTTCCAAATTTTCAGGGATGAAAGATATTATGATTTTATTGCGGAATCCAAAGTTACAGCTGATTTGGAGATGTTTTGATCAGTGAAATTGTCGGACAAAGGTTGAATCAAGAGGGTTTCAAAAATTAGGGTTTTGACACTTAACCACTTAATTTTCAAAATTAAAGCACAAGTATGAATTGATAATTTGTAATAGAAGGGCAGATCTGAAACAAGCATTAACAATTAAACATTTCACAAGTTTAATTACTTAAAAAGAAAATTTAGGGTTTTTATGCAATTAACCTCTAAAATTTTGCAAAAGATCAAACATGGAAATGTAATCAAGGAATCCAATTTTCAGATCTAAACATGAATAATGAGAAAGGATGTTCACGTCGGGTTCACCAAAATGTAAAGCGGAAAATCACGATCGAACCCTAGTTGCTCTCCCCTCTTCCAACTCCAAGGAGAGAGAAGGGAGGTTCACTAGGGTTGATGGTTTTCACTTAAGGGAGAGACTTTACATTCAAAAGAGGGGTTGAAACCCACAAGATCCAATCCCACACAATGCAAGATTGGATGCTAAATGCGTTTCAAGGGTTAAGAAAGCAAGGCTACCCTCTTTTGTAAAGAATGTTGATAGAAGAATTAAGCTAGGAATGCATAGAAAGTGACAAAGATTCGCTTATAAACTGAGATAGGGATATAGGATGAAGCTGCGGACTTGGAATTAGCAGTAAAAGGTCGATACGGCATTGTCCTGCAAATTTGAGAAAAAGTTGTTGGGACGATGGCGCCCGGCGCCACGGTCCTCCGAAAAATCCGCGAAACGAAGGGGGATCTGTTCGTCTCCGCACAAGGATTCCAGATCTTCAATTTCAGCCGCGTACCTGCAACCTACACACAGAAAAGCGAAGACGATTGGGGGGTTAGGGTTTAGGGGTTTGCCCTTAGGTCAAACCCCGATTTTGGAATTAACCAAGAAATGAGAAATGCTGTAAATGTAATGTAAAACAAGTACTAATACCTTGTTGTAAGGATGTTTGTATCCTTATGTGCGAAGGTATAGATGTTGTTGTATGTTGTATGTTGTATGTTGTATGTAGCATGTAGTATGTGATCTCCTCTTCAATGGTTGAATCCTTGTCTTGAATGCAACACTTAGCCTTGAATGGAGACTTAGAATGATCAATTGCTTAAAAGAATGCTTGAATGCTTGAATGCTTGAGTATAGTTTCCACCTTTTTTCCATCATGTCGAATGAAAGAGGAAAATGTAGTTTATATACTTGCCAATTAGGGTTAAAAGACTGATTTTCCCGACCTTAGGCCGACCAGGAAAGATAATTTTCCAATTTGCAAACATAAAGACCCGAAGTCCAAAAGAGACCAGGCCCAAAATAGGACCCAGGGACCAGGGCGCTGGGCGCGATGGTCCTGGGGACCAGGGCGCTGGGCGCTCTGGTCCCACCTCCCGGGACAGCAGGGTGCAAAGGAGGTTCAGGCCAGGGTGCAAGAAAATGTAGTTTTTGGTGTCATAATCAGGTTTCGGGGTCTCCATTCAGGTTCAGTGTTGCGTCGCCATCGTGAAGACCGAAATGCAGTCGAAATTGCAAGTGTCATAATTTTAGGATGCTACAAGAAGCAAGATCATAGGAAGTAAATGTATGATGGAAGGAAGGAATGGACAAGATAAGGGATATGGACAAAAGGGCATAGATAAGGTGAGGCGAGATCATAGATAGTGATGGATTTAGATAGGGTAATGGATATTAGAGGAAGGATAATAGGAGATGTGGTAGGAAGAATAGAATAGATGAAACATGCCCCTAAGTGTAGAGGTCTCCACTTGCAAAAGGCGATGTGTGAAATCTTTAAAATGTGTAGCTCCACCCAAATAAGTGTTATTGAACATTTCAAAGATAGAGAACCAACCCACACTTCAAACCTTTAGAAAATTCAACCGAACATATGTAGTGACTAGGAAGCATACTCAAAAGGGAAGAAGAGTCCCAAATTGGATCAAGGTACTTAGTCTTTGATCACCCATATGTGTGCAAGTGCATTCATTCTATCTCATATGATCATTGTAATCTTTAGAATCCGGTGTTACTAGCTACGTGAGTTACCTTAACTTCAAAAGCATCCTAGATAGAGCTTCGCTGCTAGCGAGCGTCCATAGCTCCAACTAGGTTATCATTGTAATCTCACGAATATTGCTCCATTGTGAGCTAGGAATCCATAACCCTGATGGAGTTACTTGTGTGTTACCAAAGCCAAGCATTTTGATATTGCATTTCATTGAATTGTTTCTTTTTTTTTTCTTTCCCTTTCTTTTGTTTTGATCTTCTGATATTGATTTTTTTTTGTCATTAGTTCTTTTTTGCACTGGCTCGCATGCAATGAAGCTCATGTGGGTTAGAGAATTACATTGGCACTAAAGTAGGATCTTGGATTCTTCACTAGCCACATCTTCAACTAAGAGATCACAATGATTTAGGGCAATTGATTAAGTGTGTTAGATATAGTAATGAAAAGATTTTGGCATCATGATACAACAAGTGATTCTATTTCTGGATCAAGTATGCATCCTAACCAAATGATAATGTTCAAGAACAACAACCTCAAATTCTAAAGCGTTTCATGAATAGATATGTAGGAAATGGATTGAACATAAGATTGAGTGTGGGCAGGCATGTGATAAAATGATACAAATGCCTATTTAATTGATGAAGTGCTTATGAAAAGGATTGAATGGGAGGGATGGAAGGATGGGGAAAAGGTGTTGCATAATAGATAGGACGTTGTAAGATTTGGGTTTGGGTGGAAGGAAACATCTTCCAGATCAACGCTGGCACACACCTTGAAGGGTGGTGGAGTGATTAAGAAAAAGTGGATTTTAGATTTTGAGATTTTGAGGGAGAAGTGGACGTGGAATTCAGGACAAAAGGACCCAAATGGGATGAAGGAAATGATGGAAGAATAGATTTGGAAAGTGGGGATGTGTAGATGGATGGTTGAAATGACCTTTTGGAATAGCAACGTTGGATGCCAATTTTGATTTTTCTTTGGGACGCAAAACTCTTATGAGAATCCACATTGAATTTGATTTTCGTTTTCTTGCTAGTTATTTGAAATGCATTTCTTCTACAAGTAATTTACCAACCCACATGGTTTTTTTTTTTCTTTTCTCATAATGGGCCTTTGTAAACTTTTGGATATTACATTTTGCTTTTGGATCAGATTTTTATCTATTTTTATATGTTTTCCAGATAGGACATGTTGATCTTTGGATGTATGTGGAGTTTTGGACTTGTGGAATTTGTTCTTGGCAATCGAGTTGCTTCCAAAGGGAATGGGATTCATGGATAAATAGGAATGATACGTAAGTAGTTTGGATGGTTTGATGTAGGTAGATTGTTGAAAGGTTCTAAGAGATGTGTGCCTTTGTTGATCTTGATTTATGATAGGGTAATTGGATAGTGAGCTAGGGATTATATGAATAGTGGATAGAAGAGTGTAGGATCCTAATATGGATGGAATGGAGGAAGAATTTGATTTTGGAATAAAAGGACACAAAATGGATTTGAAAGATAAAGGGGGAGGTTTATGTCAGGATTTAGAAGAAGGGACACTTTGATTTTGACATGGAAGAGGATCATGAAGTAGAACTGCTCGAATGAAAGTGGAGGAACCCATTTAATAAGTGATTTTCAAATAACTTGGGCAGAAGTAACGAGATCTAGTAGAAGATTAGGAGGATTATGACATGGAGGTGAAGGGAATCTTTGATCTTGACTTGGAATAGGATCACTGTAGTTTGTGTATGATTCTTGATTTTGAATTGGATCATTAGAGCGTATGGAAGGGATATCATGATCTTTCTTAGGAGGTGAGTGTTGAATGGGACTTGGAAGGACATTTTTTCTCTTCAGATGAAAGGGGGTCATTATGAATGAATTACAAAAGGATGAAGGCATCATCATAAGATTCTTGATAGGTGAGATCTTGATCAAAGATTAGATTAGATTGGAGACTCGTGATATCTTGATCTTAATTTATGCAAGGACTCATTTCTTTTGACTTTGGATTTTCCTCTTGACACGAGCTAGGATTTGGATATGTATCGAGGATTTTTGGAAGGATTCAAAACTTTGGCATGATGAGAAAGGATTTTGAATGGGACGCTTTGGCATTGGTTTTAACAGATTGTTTTGGTTTTAAGATCTTTGTTTGCAGTTTTGTTGTTTTGGATGGACTATTTGAGTACAAAATTTTATTTTATTGACAACTTTCTGATTCTAAGAAAACAATTTATAGATAAGTATAGCCAATTGAATTTTGTTCTAACAAACTCTGTAAATCAAAGTTACACAAGGGCCTGAATTTGCTTGGATAAAAACTGACTCTATACTTGTCTAGAACATAAGCGGTACAAATAAAATCACAGTAGACAATGCCTAGGTTGGAAATTTGAAACCATTCGATGGAGGCCCCGCAGAAAAATAGAAAAACAGAATGGACAGATAGAGAAGCTTGCAGCGCTAGTTCCACTCCATGGTACACACTTCTCAAGCATGCCAGTTTCTCTTACCCTGAAGATCAAGAGAAAATGGCTACTTCGCAAGAACCCCAATACCCTGAAGATCAATTAAGTAGTCAAGTATGTCTACTCCCTCAAGAACCCCAATTCCTTCTATTCAAGAGAAAATTGCTACTCCACATATAGAACACAAATTTCCAAGCAATATGTATGAAAGATTATTGCAAAAGTCCCCTATGGAAACAATTAAAAAAGGACATGAGGTTGCCTCAGAGTCACCAGTGAGTATGGGCCTATATGTGATAATTCTTGAGAACACTATCCCAAACATTACCGAATCCTTTCAGTTAATGAGATGGTTGCAATAGTCTAGGGGCCTATTTTTAGCCTGAAATAGTATGAGGTTGTGATTGCCCAATAGATGGTTTTTCAACCAAATCCTACAATTTTAAGTTAAAAGATATTCGACTCGCATGCCTCCCCAAACCTATTGGGAAATAAAACCTCAGTACCCATTGGCACTACCCTACCACAATACACTTTTGCTAATATTTGTTCTACTTTAGCTCCCAATTCTAGTGATGGTGAATTATGAAAACAAATTCAAGAGTCGAAGGCTCGAGTGGAAAGGGATAGATTATAAAAGGAGAGCGAGGATTTGTCCCAACAATTATACAAGCTTTTGCAAGTAGATCCTTGAATCAAAGTACTACCCTTATCCAAGAAGTACTCAAGTCGAACCTTCCAATGCATCAACATTTTCTCCTTCTTTTGCATCTACCTCTGCTTTTACTACTACTCAAGCATGGACAATATTCAATAACTTTGAATGTTCAAACTAGGATTGTGAAAATACATAAGCTCTTAGTTATGTTCAAAGCTTTCTTGCCAATGCTTCACTGTTTCATGCTCAAACTGCTTCTATCCTATTTCCCTGTGCGACCCATCCCTTTGTTCAAATACCCCAAAGTATGGGTGTTCCAGCTTAAGGTTATCAAAACATTAGCTATAATCCTTCTGTTGGCCAACAAAAATTGTAGAATCAAAATTGGTAACAACATACATATCCCTTATTGCAACAAGTCCCTATTTATTAGCCTTGGATGCACCAATAAATACCTCAAGATCAGGTATCTCAAAATAAACAAGCTTGGTATCAAAAAAATATAAAAAATCAGGGACCTCAACCTAGCAAGTATAGGTTGAATCTCTAGGAAAGAGCTCCTTTGCAAGTAGAGAGATATAGACAATTTAATTTCAATGAGATCGTAGGTTTCCCTAACCCAATCAATAATGAAATTAGGCATGAAGTTCTAAAGTTTTTAGGAAATAATACATTGACAGGGGAGGATCACTTCAGAACTTTCATCAATTTCATGGATAACTTTGAGATAGAGGATGAGGATGCAATAATGAAATTATTTATGCAATATCTTGTTGATGATGCAAGAGATTGGTAAAGGAGTCTATCAGATGAATCTATCAATTGATGGAATGAATTTAAGAATGTTTTTAAGGAAAAATTTGAAGATCATTCAGACCCAAAGTTTTCTTTAAATGAACTTACAAGTATCCAAAAGGGGACTAGTGAATCCATAACAAGTTTCAATACCAAGTTCCTTAAGATATTTAAGCATATTCCACACCATTTGAAGCCTATTGACCTTATGTGTCCTATCTTTTACATAAAAGCATATGATCCTAAAATTGAATATGTATTGAGAAGTAAGAATCTTTACATAGCTACGAGAATCCTTTAAGATTGTACTTAATATTGAGAATATCAAAAAATCCTTTGGTATAGTGGACAAATGAGATGAGGTCAATTTTTTCCAAAATCTCAATCATAATCAAGCGAGGAAACACAAAGAAGAGGATAAGCTAGACAAAGTGATGAGATAGTTGAAAGAAATTGATTATAGGATTGCAAGAAATGAAAATGGGATTCCCCATGATAGAAAACTTACTAAAGACCTAAACGGCCTACTCTCTAGAGTATGTCATACAATACAAATTGGAAAGATGGTAAGCCCAAACCCAACAATCAAAAGGGGTCATCCAGTAAGGAGATTCCTAATCCACTCGAAATGCCTAGTGTAAACTTGGTAAAAGATAAACCTAGGTAATTTCCTTGTATCCTTCATCATTCTCTTTTGTAGTGTTTGGTTCTTCAATCAATACAAAATAATGATATGTCTTATGATGATCATGAGTATAATCAATATGAGGAGGATAATTCCATTCACATTCTCTCTGTTAAATCATATATACTTGATGACGAGTATGTGTTATTAGATGAGGATTCTTCAAGTTGTGATGTTGACACTTAGAGACAAAGAGGTTTATGTGAGCAACAATTTCTTTCAGATTGTAATAAAGACAACAATGATGGAACTTTTATCGTAAATGGTGCAAGTGTAGAAGTAGAGAAGGTTACTCTAAGAAGATAATTTGAAGAAGAGATAAATATTTTCAATGTGGCAATAATTTCTCAATCTAGGATAAATTATTAGTTGAAGAATAGGAATGTTAATACTGATCAAGGGCAGCTAGGTGCATCTTTCTAAAAGAGGGCCACATTAAGAATAAGGGATGGTCCATTCCTTACCTCAAAGAATCAATGACAGGGGGAAATCCTTAAGTATCAAAGAGATAAACCATATATCCTTAAAGAGATTCAAAAGGATAACAAGTCATAAAATAAGGCTCCTGCCTATAGTACCCACATGCTGCAAAGTTCCAACGAAAAGGATGAGTCTCCTAAAAATGAGGTGAGTAAAACAAATCCTCAATATATTCCTAATATACCTACATTTGAATTTTTTCAAACTTTATCCCAAATTAAGGTGTCAATTCCATTGTTAGAAATTATGAGGACTGGTGAATATAGGAGCAATGTTGTTCCTTGATCTCTAATATGTCAAGCAAGCCATTAGGGTGCCAAAATTTTGGGAATACTTAGAAAATGCTTAGAGAATAGGTCAATGATGTAGTGAATGTAGTCATAAGGTGTAATTAGGGACAACATTGACAAAATATCTTTCCCAAGTTAGCCCATTTTACACGACACTATTGATAAATAATAAGTTGGTTAAAAATTGTATGATAGATTTAGGTGTTGCCATAAACATTATACGAGTAGGAATCATGACTCATTTGAGAATTTGGGTTAATCTAGTCAATATGGGAAATTTTATTTTATCCCGGTTATAGGTCTTATAAATAATATAGAATCGAAGCTTGCCTCATGTCCTGAAGCTAAAATGAAATTGATATAATAGTTGTTGATATTTTCCCCCAATATGGGATGTTATTATCTAGACAATGGACTGCAATTGTTGGAGTTAATCTACAATTGGACTTGACATATGCAAAAATTCTTGTGAATAGAAAATTATTCAAGATAGACAGAGCCAAGGTCAATAGAAATAATTGAGTATGTTGACCCTAATCAAATAGTTTGTTTTTGTGACATTGTTGTTAAAAAATTTAGGGTTGAACAATCAAAACCACAGTTATAGAATACTAATCCAATTTTGGATGAAATTAAAAAGGATCAACATGGGTTATGGCAAATGTTCTTTGATGGTGTGTTTAGGAAAAATCGATCTGTCGAAGGAGTTATTTTCATTTCTACTAATAGGAAGACATACAAGTATTCATTTTTGTTGTCATTTGAATACACAAACAATGTTGTCGTAATTGGGTCTCAATTTAGCTATGAAGGATGGTATTAGGATGTTAATTTTATTTGATGATTATGAGCTAATTGTTTCACAAGAAATATCAAAATATGGTTAAAAAAAAAAAGCATAAAACAATATAGATTTATTGTGTGGGATACTATTGAATTCTTCACTTCTTTTTTAATTGATTGTGTAGAGATATCTAGAAATATCATGGTAGATTTATTATCTTGTGTAGCTTTGAAGAGTGATGGCATAACTCTTACAAGCATTTCAAAAATTTAAGTAAAGATAAAACTTGCAATCCCATATAATATATGTAATTGGTAGGTATTTGTTGATGATGATGATGAATTGTTGAAGTTCCTCCAATGCATAGAGCAATATGAAACACAAGAAATTAACTTCAATGGCTTTGTTGAAGTGTTTGATGGAAAGGATACAATTTTTGAGAATGAAGTAATCTAGTTAGGGACTAAAAAGATCCCAAAAGGGTTTGTTGCCCTAGAAAGAGTTTTTGACAACAATTATGGCTATGCCACGAAGTCTGACCTTGCTAATAAAGAAGGTATTGATGAGATAAATTTAAGGACTTAGACATATCCCAAGAAAGTCTACATTGGAAAGAAGATTAATCCCAAGATTGAAAGAATGTGAATTATATTGTTGAGCGAATATAAACATGCCTTTGTAATGTCCTATGATGATTTGAAGGCATATAGAGAGGATATTTTCTCATCATGAGATCCTTTAAAACCATATGCAAATCCTTTCAAGCAAAGACAAAGGCCAAATAAACCCCACATTGGTGCCTAAAATGCAAGAAGAGATGATCAAACTCAGGGATGAGGGAATTATCAAGCCTATTAGACACTCTACTTGGGTTTCTAACCTTGATCAAATTAGGAAAAAGAATGGTGACATCAGCCTTTATGCTGATTTTAGGAACTTGAATGTTTCTTCATTAAAGGATAACTATTCATTGCCAAACATGGAGATAATGTTGTAAAAGGTGACTGGTTGTGAATTTCTCTCAATGATGGATGGCTTCTCCGGATATAATCAAGTGAAAGTAAAGGAGTCATAATAGTACAAAATAGATTTCATTAGTCCTTTGGGAATATATGTCGATATCAAAATGCGTTTTGGACTTACAAATGTTGGAGCGACATTTCAAATAACTATGGATGCCACATTTGCAAATTTGGTTAATATAATCATGGTGGTCTACCAAGATGACCTAACTATTTTTTCTGAAAGGGTTGAATACCATTGCATGTATTTTGAAAATGTATTCATTAAGGTAACATAATATGAGATTTCACTAAATCCTAAGATTGTGATTTTGTAGTGACTAAGAGAAAGTTGCTTGGTCACATTGTATCCACGGAAGGAGTTAGGATTTGAAGGTTAACTTTGTTCAAATATTTATCTCTAACTTTGTTCAGATAATAAATCTTATCTTTAGGATGCTAAAAAAAGATGCCAAACTGGATTTGATAGTTATGGCTATAGATGCATTTACTGCAATCAAAAGGGAAATCAAGGAGGCCCATGTTCTCAAGTACCCTATGTTTGGTAAGCCTTTCAAATTTTCTCATTTGCATCTTTTCATACAACTATTGTTGTCATGTTACCAAAGAAGGGTAAAGGAAATGAGAGACCTATTGATTTCTTTAGCAAATTACTTCAAGTAGTTGACATGAAATATGATATTACAAAGAATAAAACTTTTGCATTAGCAAAGGTAGTAAAAGTTTTTAGGCCTTATTTGGAAGGTTCAAAAATATTTGCATTTGTCCCAAATGGAGTAGTTAAAGACATCCGTGTCTAGTTGAATGGTTGAATGGTTTGGGATACTGAGAGGGGGGTGAATCCGTGTTCTCACAACAATAAAAACTTTCTACTGATTTTAAAATTAGTAATTAATATCATCAACACGAGTCAACAAATGCAAAATAAATGGAAAACATAATCAGAAGATAGACACCTGATTTTATACATGGAAATCCAAATGGGAAAAACCACAGAGAGGATTAACTATCAAGATAATATAACTAGTTATATGGTGTTTACAATAAGGACAATAAAAAATCTACAATAACACCTCCCCTGAAGCGTAGCTGAGGTGGGTAAAAATATACGTTTCAGAAAATGAGGCTATGTTAGGTAGCCATGTACATAGATATCCCCCAAAAAGAAGAAGCCCCCCATAACAGGAATAGCCCCCCCTTAAATAGAGAGAGAAATAATGAAGGACTCAGACTTCCCTCCTAAAGTAGACACATTTCACATCCCAAGCAAAAATCACAAGGGAGTGAGGGTTTCAGGAGATTCTGATGGCAGAGATGATGAAGAAAATGATGTTGATGATGGTTGGATTATTTTCCTCAGGCTCATCTTTGGCTTTTTTTTTATCAAAAACAATTTAGTTAATCTAATGTTTTCATGTTTAATATATGTAATTTTAAAATTAAAATTATAATTGATTTGGATTAATATTTTTAAATGTTTTTCAAATAAGTACAAAATTCAAATTCTTGTTAGAGAAAACTTACATAGTCACCCACAACATGCATTTTCATTCACACTGCATAAGTAACACTAAGACTTTTAATTTTGTTATAATACATCTAAAGTGATTGTTTTATTTCATTGCGTTTTTTTGTTGTTGTGACACACCCTTGTTATGGATCTAATGCATCATTCTTTTTTCCCCTTTTTTAAATAATGGGGATGATCCAGATGACTATAATTTATCTATAAAAATTAACTATTCAAAATTAGATAATTATTAAACAATTTTTAAAAATAATTAAATAAATTTTCTATTAATTAAATAATTCTAATATAAATTTTAATTGAAAATGTTTAATAGACTTTTAAGAACAAAGGCTATTTTATTTTAGTAGAAATATATAGTGGTTGAGGAAATGGAATTGAAAAAAAAAAAAAGTTTTCCATATTTCAAGAAATATAAGAAGAAAAACTATTAAGGTTGTAAGTATTCAAATTCTCACAGGGAATATGCCATTAGGAAGGAAATTATGAATTTAAATTCAAAGAATTATTTATTTTCATATTATAGAAACATTTTTTAATTCTTAGATTAGTGGTTTTTTTTTTGTTTTCACTGAATCATTAGATTACAATTATGAATAATTTTTCATTGTACAAGTACAATTATATACTATGCAATTTAATGTTCTAGGTAATTAAATAGCATTGATTAGTGAGATTAATAGATATTCTTGCAAGTTAAACATATCACAATTTTATCTAGTTGGTGGAGCTATTGACTATTAGAGTTAACATTGACTCTAAATTAGATTAGTATTAGGGATAACTATTACAACATAGTCCTTATAATAAATATTTATTAAATATTGATGAGAAAATAATTCATTAGTAAAAAGTCTTTATAAAATAATTGGTTTAAGTTTTGATACTTAAAAACCTCGATGGGGTTGAATTTGAGTTTGCCCCTTATAATAAATATTTGTTAAATATTGATGTTTAAGTGATTTTGAAGTAGTTAAAAGTAAAATTATGAATTCTTATAAATATTAAAGATATATTTAATTTTAATTATTAGATATATTATTTTTAATTACTCTTAATTTACTGATAGTAAAAATTTATAATATATTTATTATTAAACTACTCTATTAATTTATTGATATTAAAAATTTTAATATATCTAACACCTTACTTAAAATAAAAGGAGAGATGGTAATATTACTCCAATGCATATGCATTACTATCCCAATAGTTGTACACATAAGAATAATTATTTTACACTATGATAATACTAGTTGTTTAAGTGAGTATCTTATTTTATAAATGACACATATATAGTGGATAGCTATGATATTTTATTTTAAAAAAAAAATGATCTATTTCACTTGTTAAGTAATGTATTTATGTTTTTTTTATATAACATTTATGGGTTCTATTATCTTCAAGTATTGGTCCATTTTGATCAACATTTGGTAATTTTTAAATTTACATGTAGATTGTTTATTTACATTATATAATATAAATATGTGGCAAGACTGGATATTATATGCACAACTGCTATAAGTACTATTGAACCCCGTACAACTACTGATCCCTCTCTCCTATTCCACTTATCTAAATGTTCTAAATGTCCTATGAATGTACAGCACGCTTCCACTACACACAACACAGACAACGAATTTGAAAGTTTCTCGATGACATTACCTATTTCCTTTCCACCCAGTTCACCCTTTAGCTTGCATTCCCCATGTAATTTCATATTATGTCATGTGAAGAATCCTTCGAAGTGGACAAAATGAACTGCTAGAGGATCAGGAAAGGCAGAACGGAAATGACAATGGTATACCATTCTAACAGTTAATGCGAATGAGAAAAGGAAATTGCAAAAAAAAAAAAAGAAAAAAAAAAAAGGAAAAAGTACCTTTGAAAAGTGTGTTGTGGGCCCTGCCACCTAAGCTTTGTGGGTGTCGTTTAGGGCTGGCTCTTTCTTGCATGTACATTTGAGGCTCACAAGAGATTATTTAAATTCAAGCACTAACCAATTATGATTGTTGTCATAATACTCTTTTTACACACACAATATAAAATTAATCTTTGCACCAATTCCAATAAATTAAATTAAAATTTTGATTACATATAAAAAATTATATATATTTTTGCCTTTGATAATTTTGAGAAATCAATGATAACTATTTTTCACCTGAATGAGATCCAGATAGGTCAACTCATGTTAAAAGTAAAAAAATAGAATCCACATTGACCAACTTGGTTTTTTGTTTATGTAGTTTTATAAACTATGTGATTGCACTTCTAAAAGTGTGTCTGAGACCAAATTCAATTGCATTATGATTTAGCCATTTTTAATGAGTGCAATCACATTATTCTTCAAGTTGCATGTTTTTCCACTTTTTAGCCTCTCGTTTTCATACACATACATTTATCTATCATTTATGCCTATCTTTAAATTAAAATTGTACAATAGGGAGCATATCCAAGTAATCTTAGTGTGTTTTATTTAGATAATCTCATTGATTCTAAGAAACTAGCTACATATCAAACAACTTAACTAGAATAAACAAAACATAGAAGATAGAATAGAACCCTACCACATAGTAATCTAAGTAATCTTAGTTGTTGTAAAGAATGATCAAGCATATAGTATGCCTAATTGGATTTATTAGTATCTATTTTATTTTGATTTATAAGAACATATCAACCAACCTAACTAGAATAAACTAGCTAATAATAAAGACAATAAGAGTGTCTTCTTGACTCTAAACAAGATATTGTTAAATGAATTACTCAATAATGGAACAAAAGAAGGCTACATGGTTGAACAAATCATCAAACATCCCCATAAATAATAGGATAGAAGAGGCAATTAAAATAATTATCGTATCTGAAATTTTTATAAAATTAGAAACCATAGCTTGTGTCTCTTGATTACAATGCAAACCAAAGAGTTAAAAATTGATATTGAGGAAAGCATGAAATAAAAAATTTGTAATAGGTAGACAACAAAAAAACTAGTAAGTGTTTCAGGAAGACAATAAAAGAGATAGATTGTAAGGAAAGTCAAACAAATACATGAGGTTGCAACTATAATGAAAACACACTTCTTGTAATGAAGATATAGATAAATGCAGAAAAAGAGTAATGTTCTTATGATAATCTTCACCAAAAGTAAACATCAAGGGTATGGTAAGAGACTTGAAGCTTAAAAATTTTCCTTCAATAATCTTCTATGAAATATTATTACCTCTTTGTCCATTCCTTTTTCCTTGTAAAGATCCTTACATTTTGATCCTCATTACCCATCCAAATAAAATACAAGGCTTAGCAAACTTTACAAAAGAAGAAATATACCCATCTTTAGCAATCAAAGTACTCATTTTAAACCATAAAAAATAAAAAAAACAAAGAGTAGATATAGAGAGTTATAATTCAAAGACCTTATATTAAATAAATAAACCAAAAAAGGTGAGGATACTTACTAGATACTTAAAATCATCTAATACTTCAGGTTTGATATATTTAGAATCCGAGGGTTGTATGATACTAATGTTATGGTATCACTCTTTAAACTAAAATCCAAGGAGGCTACATTGAACCCCCAAAAAATGTTATGGTTCTATCCAATTACAATAAACAAAACCAAGCCCAATATAAGGAAGAAAAATAACATACATGGTAGGTTAGCCATAATGCTTGTCACCAAATATCTATGCACCATTTTGTCCAAGAGAACCCTAGTAAATTTTGGGAATGTTCTTTTTAACTCATTACAATCTTCCTCGATTCTAGAAAGCAAAATTCTCTTTTTAAAGTATTCCAATATATATTAATAAAATCTGAAGGAGTGATTCCCATGCACTCCTTGTTCTCCTCCTTAAGGCATGTAAGGAAAGAGACTGTTTCTTGCAAAAGAACTTCTCCATTAGAAATGCAATCCTTAGTATCAGACTCTAAAAAAATCACCAATATAAAAACTCATACAACATAAAGCTATACAAAGTAGAAAAAAATGACAACAATAGGAGATTGATAAGGCAAAAAGAGGCTAGACTATTTTCCTTGACATTCACATGTGCAATAAGTTTTTGCAATTCAAGCAATGGAAAGTCAGCAAGATGGCCCTAAGCTACAACACAACTAGAAAAATAGTGACCTATTGTACAAACACAAATTGAGTATTTTCTATTAAACTTAAGGCCTTCAATCCACTCTACCATCTAGACATATTATTTATAGAATAGATGCTTGTGAATGTAAATTCTACAACAATGATAATTCAACCATTTGTTCTTTCACTAGATAACACTAAAAGTTACCAAATGTTGGCTCTGGGTTCAAAATAGATTTAATCTGCTAGTTAATAAACTCTTAGTAATAGCTATCATATTTTTGTGAAAATTTTAGAGGACTAAATAAAGGGAAAGGAGAGTAGTAAAACATGAAATAGGGTTTACTAGAAAGGACTCACTTTCTAAAATTTTAATAATAAGCTTATTGGAGGTCCGTCTTTTCTTGAAAGGAGAGTGAAACAAGACAACAAAATAAAGTGGACGATTTAAGAAATTTTCTCTCCTTGCAAATTGTAAAATAGTCATTGATCAATTCTGAGAGCATAGAAAGGTAGTTCATAAATGGTTAACTTTTAGGAAAATTTTATGTTACCAAAATACATAACATAAATTATTTTACATCACCACTCAACATGTTTTGGTTGAATGTTTCAAATATGTAAATAGGAAACTATTTGCATTTTATCTAAGTACAATAAAACACTTGTAAATTTTCAAAGAGAGAGGGAAGAATATAAGGAATTATGTTATGAATAAATTGAATTCATCTCCCCTCTTCTTATCATAAAATTAAATCAGGACTGCATTTGTTGGAGTTAATCTACAATTGGACTTGACATATGCAAAAATTCTTGTGAATAGAAAATTATGGAAGATAGACAGAGCCAAGGTCAATAGAAATAATTAAGTATGTTGACCCTAATCAAATAGTTTGTTTTTGTGACATTGTTGTTAAAAAATTTAGGGTTGAACAATTAAAACCACAATTATAGAATACTAATCCAATTTTGGATGAAATTAAAAAGAATCAACATGGGTTATGGCAAATGTTATTTGATGGTGTGTTTAGAAAAAATCAATCTGTTGAAGGAGTTATTTTGATTTCTACTAATGGGAAAACATACAAGTATTCATTTTTGTTGTCATTTGAATGCACAAACAATGTTGTTGTAATTGGGTCTCAATTTAGCTATGAAGGATGGTATTAAGATGTTAATTTTATTTGGTGATTATGAGCTAATTGTTTCACAAGACATATCAAAATATGCTTCAAAAAATAAAATCTTAAAACAATATAGATTTATTGTGTGGGATACTATTGAATTCTTCACTTCTTTTTCAATTGATTGTGTAGAGATATCTACAAATATCATGGTAGATTTATTATCTAGTGTAGCTTTGAAGAGTGATGGCATAACTCTTACAAGCATTTCCAAAATTTAAGTAAAGATAAAACTTGCAATCCCAGATAATATATGTAATTGGTAGATATTTGTTGATGATGATGATGAATTGTTGAAGTTCCTCCAATGCATAGACCAATATGAAACACAAGAAATTAACTTCAATGGCTTTGTTGAAGTGTTTGATGGAAAGGATACAATTTTTGAGAATGAAGTAATCTAGTTAAGGACTAATAAGATCCCAAAAGGGTTTGTTACCCTAGAAAGATTTTTGACAACAATTATGGCTATCCCATGAAGTCTGACCTTGCTTATAAAGAAGATATTGATGAGATAAATTTAAGGACTTAGACATATCCCAAGAAAGTCTACATTGGAAAGAAGATTAATCCCAAGATCGAAAGAATGTGAATTATATTGTTGACCAATTATAAACATGCCTTTGTAATGTCCTATGATGATTTGAAGGCATATAGAGAGGATATTTTCTCATCATGAGATCCTTTAAAACCATATGCAAATCCTTTCAAGCAAAGACAAAGGCCAATTGACCCCCACATTGGTGTCTAAAATGCAAGAAGAGATGATCAAACTCAGGGATGGGGGAATTATCAAGCCTATGAGACACTCTACTTGGGTGTCTAACCTAGATCAAATCAGGAAAAAGAATGGTGACATCAGACTTTATGCTGATTTTAAGAACTTGAATGTTTCTTCATTAAAGGATAACTATTCATTGCCAAACATGGAGACAATGTTGTAAAAGGTGACTAGTTGTGAATTTCTCTCAATGATGGATGGCTTCTCCGGATATAATCAAGTGAAAGTAAAGGAGTCATAATAGTACAAAATATATTTCATTAGTCCTTTGGGAATATATGTCGATATCAAAATGCCTTTTGGACTTACTAATATTGGAGCGACATTCCAAATAACTATGGATGCCACGTTTGCAAATTTGGTTAATATAATCATGGTGGTCTACCAAGATGACCTAACTATTTTTTCTAAAAGGGTTGAATACCATTGCATGTATTTTGAAAATGTATTCATTAAGGTAACATAATATGAGATTTCACTAAATCCTAAGATTGTGATTTTGTAGTGACTAAGAGAAAGTTGCTTGGTCACATTGTATCCACGAAAGGAGTTAGGATTTGAAGGTTAACTTTGTTCAAATATTTATCTCTAACTTTGTTCAGATAATAAATATTATCTTTAGGATGCTAAAAAAAGGAGCCAAACTAGATTTGATAGTTAAGGCTATAGATGCATTTACTGCAATCAAAAGGGAAATCAAGGAGGCCCATGTGCTCAAGTACCCTGTGTTTTGTAAGCCTTTCAAATTTTCTCATTTGCATCTTTTCATACAACTGTTGTTGTCATGTTACCAAAGAATGGTGAATTAAATGAGAGACCTATTGATTTCTTTAGCAAATTACTTCAAGTAGTTGACTTGAAATATGATATTACAAAGAATAAAACTTTTGCATTAGCAAAGGTAGTAAAGGTTTTTAGGCCTTATTTGGAAGGTTTAAAAATATTTGCATTTGTCCCAAATGGAGTAGTTAAAGACATCCTTGTCTAGTTGAATGGTTGAATGGTTTGGGATATTGAGAGGGGGGTGAATCCGTGTTCTCACAACAATAAAAACTTTCTATTGATTTTAAAATTAGTAATTAATATCATCAACACGAGTCAAAAAATGCAAAATAAATGGAAAACATAATCACAAGATAGACACCTAATTTTATACATGGAAAATCCAAATGGGAAAAACCATAGAGAGGATTAACTATCAAGATAATATAACTAGTTATATGGTGTTTACAATAAGGAGAATAAAAAACCTACAATAACACCTCCCCTGAAGCATAGCTTAGGTGGGTAAAAATATAGGTTTCAGAAAATGAGGCTATGTTAGGTACCCATGTACATAGGTTTCCCCCAAAAAGAAGAAGCCCCCCATAACAGGAATAGCCCCCCCTTAAATAGAGAAAGAAATAATGAAGGACTCAGACTTCCCTCCTAAAGTAGACACATTTTGCATCCCAAGCAAAAATCACAAGGGAGTGAGGGTTTTAGGAGATTCAGATGGCGGAGATGATGAAGAAAATGATGTTGATGATGGTTGGATCATTTTCCTCAGGCTCATCTTTGGTTGCTTTTTTATCAAAAATAATTTAGTTAATCTAATGTTTTCATGTTTAATATATGTAATTTTAAAATTCAAATTATAATTGATTTGGATTAATAATTTTAAATGTTTTTCAAATAAGTACAAAATTCAAATTCTTGTTAGAGAAAACTTACATAGTCACCCACAACATGCATTTTCATTCACACTGCATAAGTAGCACTAAGGCTTTTAATTTTGTTATAATACATCTAAAGTGATTGTTTTGTTTCATTGGGTTTTTTTGTTGTTGTGACACACCCTTGTTTATGGATCTAATGCATCATTCTTTTTTCCCCTTTTTTAAATAATGGGGGTGATCCACATGACTATAATTTATCTATAAAAATTAACTATTCAAAATCAGATAATTATTAAATAATTTTTAAAAATAATTAAATATCTTTTCAATTAATTAAATAATTCTAATATAACTTTTAATTTAAAATGTTTAATATACTTTTAAGAACAAAGGCTATTTTATTTTAGTAGAAATATATAGTGGTTGAGGAAATGGGATTGAAAAAAAAACAAAGTTTTCTATATTTCAAGAAATATAAGAAGAAAAAATATTAAGGTTGTAAGTATTCAAATTCTCACAAGGAATATGTCATTAGGAAGGAAATTATGAATTAATTCAAAGAATTATTTGTTTTCATATTATAGAAAGATTTTTTTATCTTAGATTAGTGAATTTTTTTTTGTTTTCACTGAATCATTAGATTACGATTATGAATAATTTTTCATTGTACAAGTACAATTATATACTATGCAATGTAATGTTCTAGGTAATTAAATAGAATTGATTAATGAGATTAATAGATATTCTTGCAAGTTAAACATATCACAATTTTATCTAGTTGGTGGAGCTATTGACTATTAGAGTTAACATTGACTCTAAATTAGATTAGTACTAGGGATAACTATTACAACATAGTCCTTACAATAAATATTTATTAAATATTGATGAGAAAATAATTCATTAGTAAAAAGTCTTTATAAAATAATTGGTTTAAGTTTTGATAGTTAAAAACCTTGATGGGGTTGAATTTGAGTTTGCCCCTTATAATAAATATTTGTTAAATATTGATGTTTAAGTGATTTTGAAGTAGTTAAAAGTAAAATTATGAATTCTTATAAATATTAAATATAAATTTAATTTTAATTATTAGATATATTATTTTTAATTACTCTTAATTTATTGATAGTAAAAATTTATAAAATATTTATTATTAAATTACTCTTTTAATTTATTGATATTAAAATTTTCAATATATCTAACACCTTACTTAAAATAAAAGGAGAGATGGTAATATTACTCCAATGCATATGCATTACTATCCCAATAGTTGTACACATAAGAATAATATTTTTACACCCAGTTCACCCTTTAGCTTGCATTCACCATGTAATTTCATATTTTGTCATGTGAAGAATCCTTCGAAGTGGACAAAATGAACTACTACAGGATCAGGAAAGGCAGAATGGAATAGTAAAGGCTATCAGAAATGACAATGGTATACCGTTCTAACAGTTAATGCGAATGAGAATGGAAATTGAAAAAAAAAAAAAAGGAAAAAGTACCTTTGAAAAGTGTGTTGTGCACCCTGCCACCTAAGCTTTGTCAGCTTAGTGGGTGTCATTTAGGGCTGGCCCTTTCTTGGATGTACATTTGAGGCTCACAAGAGATTATTTAAATTCAAGTGCTAACCAATTATGATTGTTGTCATAATACTCTTGTTACACACACAATATAAACTTAATCTTTGCACAAATTCCAATAAATTAAATTAAAATTTTGATTACAAATAAAAAATTATATATATTTTTGCCTTTGATAATTTTGAGAAATCGATGATAACTATTTTTCACCTGAATGAGATCCAGATAGGTCAATTCATGTTACAAGTAAAAAAATAGAATCCACATTGACCAACTTGGTTTTTTGTTTATCCAGTTTTGTAAACTATTTGATTGCACTTGTAAAAGTGTGTCCGAGACCAAATTCAATTGCATTATGATTTAGCCATTTTTAATGAGTGCAATCACATTATTCATCAAGTTGCATGTTTGTCCACTTTTTAGCCTCTCATTTTCATACACATACATTTATCTATCATTTATACCTATCTTTGAGTTAAAATTGTACAATAGGGAGCATATCTAATTAATCTTAGTATGTTTTATTTAGTTACTCTCATTGATTTCTCAAAAACTAGCTACATATCAAACAACTTAACTAGAATAAACAAAACATCGAAGATAGAATAGAACCTTGCCACATAGTAATCTAAGTAATCTTAGTTGTTGTAAAGAATGATCAAGCATATAGTATGCCTAATTGGATTTATTAGTATCTATTTTACTTGGATTTCTAAAAACATATCAAACAACCTAACTAGAATAAACTAGCTAATAATAAAGACAATAAGGGAGTCTTCTTGACTCTAAACAAGATATTGTTAAATGAATTACTCAATAATAGAACAAAATAAGAATACATGGTTGAACAAATCATAAAACATCCCCATAAATAATAAGATAGAAGAGGCAATTAAAATAATTATCTTATCTGAAATTTTTATAAAATTAGAAACCATAGGTTGTGTCTCTTGATTACAATGCAAACCAAAGAGTTAAAAATTGTTATTGAGGAAAGCATGAAATAAAAAATTTGTAATAGGTAGACAACAAAAAAACTAGTAAGTGTTTGAGGAAGACAATAAAAGAGATAGATTGTAAGGAAAGTCAAACAAATACATGAGGTTGCAACTATAAAGAAAACACACTTCTTGTAATGAAGATATAGATAAATGGAGAAAAAGAGTAATGTTCTTATGACAATCTTCACCAAAAGTAAACATCAAGGGTATGGTAAGAGACTTGAAGCTTAAAAAATTTCCTTCAATAATCTTCTATGAAGTATTTTTACCTCTTTGTCCATTCCTTTTTCCTTGTAAAGATCCTTACATTCTGATCCTCATTACCCATCCAAATAAAATACAAGGCTTAGCACACTTTAAAAAAGAAGAAATATACTCATCTTTAGCAATCAAAGTACTCATTTTAAACCATAAAAATTAAAAAAACAAAGAGTATATATAGAGTGTTATAATTCAAAGACCTTATCTTAAATAAATAAACCAAAAAAGGTGAGGATACTTACTAGATACTTAAAATCGTCTAATACTTCAGGTTTGATATATTTAGAATCCGAGGGTTGTATGCTACTAAAGTTATGGTGTCACTCTTTAAACTAAAATCCAAGGAGCCAATGCTGCTACATTGAACCCCCCAAAAATGTTATGGTTCTATCCAATTATAATAAACAAAACCAAGCCCAATATAAGGAAGAAAAATAACATACATGGTAGGTTAGCCATAATGCTTGTCACCAAATATCTATGCACCATTTCATTCAAGAGAACCCTAGTAAATTTTGGGAATGTTCTTTTTTAACTCATTACAATCTTGCTTGATTCTAGAAAGCAAAATGCTCTTGTCAAAGTGTTCCAATATATATTAATATAATCTGAAGGAGTGATTCCCATGCACTCCTTGTTCTCCTCCTTAAGGCATGTAAGGAAAAAGCCTTTTTCTTGCAAAAGAAATTCTCCGTCAGAAATGTGATCCTTAATATCAGACTCTAAAAAATTCACCAATATAAAAATTCATACAACATAGAGTTATACAAAGTAGAAAAAAATGACAACAATAGGAGATTGATAAGGCAAAAAGAGGCTAGACTATTTTCCTTGATGTTCACATGTGCAATAAGTTTTTACAATTCAAGCAATGGAAAATCATCAAGATGGCCCTAAGCTACAACACAACTAGAAAAATAGTGACATGTTGTACAAGCTCAAATTGAGTATTTTCTATTAAACTTAAGGCCTTCAATCCACTCTACCATCTAGACATATTATTTATAGAATAGATGCTTGTGAATGTAAATTCTACAACAATGATAATTCAACCATTTGTTCTTTCACTAGATAACACTAAAAGTTACCAAATGGTGGCTCTGGCCACAAAATAGATTTAATCTGCTAGTTAATAAACTCTTAGTAATAGCTATCATATTTTTGTGAAAATTTTAGAGGACTAAATAAAGGGAAGGGAGAGTAGTAAAACATGAAATAGGGTTTACTAGAAAGGACTCACTTTCTAAAATTTTAATAATAAGCTTATTGCAGGTCCCTCTTTTCTTGAAAGGAGAGTGAAACAAGACAAAAAAATAAAATGGTTGATTTTAGAAATTGTCTCTCTCTGCAAATTGTAAAATAGTCATTGATCAATTCTGAGAGCATAGAAAGGTAGTTCATAAATGGTTAACTTTTAGGAAAATTTTATGTTACAAAAATATATAACATAAATTATTTTACATCATCACTCAACATGTTTTGGTTGAATGTTTCAAATATGTAAATAGGAAATTATTTGCATTTTATCAAAGTATAATAAAACACTTGTAAATTTTCAAAGAGAGAGGGAAGAATATAACGAATTATGTTATCAATAAATTGAATTTATGTCCCCTCTTCTTATCATAAAATTAAATCAATGAAAAGATCGAGTTAAGGCCTTATATTCACATTTTTAAATGAATTAAAAAAACATCAATTTTCAATGTTAACATGTACATATTGCCCTAGATAAAATTAATTGGGAAATGTTGTAATATCTAAATTAGAAAATTTAGCCCAAAAAACAAACACTACAAGAAAAGGAAATTACAAAGGCCCATAATATGAAAGATAAGTAGATATGAAAATGAGATTATGACATTATGTCAGACATAATATCTCTCAATTGCTCAAATAGCTCTAGTGTATGGATGTTATCATCATCTACAAAGTACATAATGCCATCAAGTTGGTGTCAGTACTCAATGTGAGCAAGAGTTGTGTCTTAATGATGAATACCACAATCTTTGATATTTGGCGTATTCTTGTCAGAAACAAGGTGCCTATAAATAAATCTTGTTTTACTCAAAAAGTCTACTATTTCCATGGACTGAGTAGACATCTCAAGAATAATCCAATGAACAGGTGGTGTAAAAAGCCTTAAAGTGTGAGCAAGCCTATTTAAATAAAATGCTTGAAATGCAAAGTTGTAGGTTAGAGTCACAACAATAAGCAATTTGTGGGGAACAAAATCTAAGATCTAAACAAAATAATTTCCCTTTAAACTTGTACTTGCCTCTACCACGTTGACTTACTAGCTTCACCTCTATAAAATTTTGGCTTTAGAGGAGTGTAACTATTGTTGGTTTTGTTACCAAAAAGATATCCATATCACTTATAATTCTTTGAGCCGAGATTACTTAGCATTTGAATATTTAAAAGGAAATTTCACTTTACTTCAAAATAAGAAATGACAATGTCTATTTAAATTCCTTGCAAGATAAAAGATAGTATTGGGTCTTATTGGATAGTGTTGTAGGATCATCCATTGGGACCATTTCTCTTGCCCTATTTTCTATAACAAATGGATTTACACAAGGCATATCTCTCATAAATGTACATTCTTTTTTTTTTTTTTTTTTTAGTTTTGATCAAGCACTTTTGATTGGAGCTATAAACCAGTGAGATCACAAGGAGGACCTCATCTCCGAATCGAGGGCCAAGGCATCCTCTTTAAGCACCCTGGACAACTTGAGAGCACAGTTGTCAATTTGCTAGCTAATGAACAGAGAGTAATCGACCAACCAACATCGAGGGCACCAAGAGCATGCTCCAAATTTATCATTCACTCACTCCTTGGCGTGCACCAACAACAAACAACCTCTCCGAACAAAGTAGACTTGTTGTTTGCCAAGTCAGCAGACCAGTGCAGTGAGAGACGAATGGATGGTGGGGGCAGAGAGGGGCCAAGCCCTGTGCATTGAACTCACGACCTCCACCAGGAGAGGCTCACAGCACTACCGCTGCGCTATGGGGTGAACCCCTCTCATAAATGTACATACAAGTGATGAGACATTTTTTGATTGATTGTGTATAATATTGTTTATTAGCAATTGATTTAAATCTATATTTGTTTAAATTAATAAGGGTTTTCATGTCTAAAATCATTAGGGAAATCAAGTTAAATAGGGTATAAGGAAATCATTAATCCTTAACTATTAAAGCAATCCTAAACACAAATCAATGAAAGTATTAGCCTAAAAGGAGATTGTAATCAAATGAATCTAATTAAAACTTCCTATTATACATGATGCTTCGATTTTCCTTCTCTTCCTTGAGTTATGTTGGCTCACAAATATTGCGTTAGTAACCTACATATGGCACAAAGATTCAAAGTTTGTGATTATTGAAAATGGAAAAATGATGTTGCTTTTATAGATTTTTGGGATAGATTGGGTGAGAAATGGAACTCGAGTGCTGATTGACAATTAAACTGATTTGATTGATCAGTTAACTCCTTTGATTGATTTGTTAAGTGGATAGATTGGAGAGATGAATAATTAGATTAGCTAGTTAACTGAATTGCCTAGTGAGATGACTGAATTGATTGGTTTGTTAGTAAAAAGGTGATTTTAGAGTTAAAATTGGAGACTGGAGAGTTAACTAGTTAGTTAACTGATTTGATTGATTAGTCATGATTTTCAGCATGTGTTGTAGGATTTTTTAATTGAAATTCATTTTCATTTTTTGAATTTGAATTTTGATTTTCTAATGATGAAATTGAAATGTAGATTAACTTGAAATTTGATGAAATTGAAATTTGGTGAAATATGAATTTAGAGAGATGAAACTAGATGAAATTAGTTGAAATCAAAATTTGGGGATTTGAAGAATAAATTAATTAATTAATTAATTTAAATGAAGTTATTCAATCAATAGAAATAGAATTAATTAAATAATAAAGGTTATTTAATTAAAAAATTAAATCATAATTAATTATATAATTAACATTTGAGAAAGGGTAAAATTATTAATGAATTAAGGGATAGAAATTAAATAATTAGTGATGTGAAGGATGGTGATTAGATTAGTTCATATTAATATGATTAAGTAAATTAATTCAAGAATTCAAGAATTATTTAACTAATAGGATGAAAAATTAGTATAAAAGTGATAAGACATTTTTATGTGTCTACATTTTCCTCTCTTTGATACAATGTCAAAACAACGTTGGTTTATAGAAAATGAAAAATTTCTACCCCAGTGTGCCTTGGCAATGCTTAGGGTGTAAATATGCCCCCTCAGAAAAGTGGTTGAAAAAATATGAAATTGAGACCATTTTAATGATACAATACTGTTGAGCAATAGAAGAATTTTTAGTACCAAGAAGAAACGTTAATAAGAATGAAAGATTAAAGATAGAGATAGTTGATGAGAGAATGATCATGTGAAATAAGAAGAGAAAAATGAAATGGAAAGATTTGAGATGATAGATACACAAACTTTTGTGCCTATTTTCATAGTGCAATATATATTCATCATTGATCCTTATTATGTAACAATGAATCTTTGCACACCAAGGTATAAGGAACCAAGGTGTAAAGATGTCTCATTGCATAAACAAACACATTGAACACAAGGGGTTGAACCCTCCATTATGGGTATAATGTTAGGAGTCAATATATGTGGGTTAGTCACAAGCATAGTTATCCTTCATGGGATACTTGCCAAATGAACGTACCTATCATAGACACCCATGGCACCATTTCCTCAAAAATTCATTGGTCCACACCAAAAATAACAAGCAAAGGAAAGGATCTTTTTCATCCCAGCTACTCTAGTCACTTGTAGACATCCTTGAGTAGCATAGAAACATGACTTGCGACCAATTGATAAAAGATAAAGACTAACTAGGACAAAATTCAACAGCCACATTGATCTATGTTATTACTTTGATTGTTTGAGGTGGTGGTTGATAATGTCTGATCTAAGAAAATGTAGACCCCATTTAAGAGTGACCTATCTGATTTTGAGTGTATCCTCTTCTATTTAAGACAAGATAATGATCACTTGATATGGATAATTGATACGAGTGATAAGACAGTTTGATCAGTTTGATTGCAAATGTTAACAAAATAGTTTTATCCTTTGTGAACTTTGTGCAAAGTGTATTCTAGATACTATCTAGGGTGTTTGGTTTTTTGCGAGACATTTAATTGAAAGTTTCTTATTTTTACTTCTTTTCCAAGAGCTTTTTCAATATTTTTGTGCTTTTTATCAAGATCATATTTGAATGTTTTGGGTTGATTTTTTTTTCTCGATGCTTTTGGATTTTTTTTTTTTAGGACATTAAATGAGAGATGAAACATGACCTCCCATTAATTGATAAAGATAAGGCTAACTAGGACCAGATCTAGCAACCATATTGATCTATGTCATTGTTTTGATTGCACACAGTGATTGATAGGAATGTCTAATTTCAAAGGATGAATACCCCCATGTAAGATCAACCTGTTTGGTTTCAAGTGTACCCTTCCTTGTATAAAACTCGTTGATGTTGATAAATTTTGAACAATAGATTGATCAACAAGACATGTGATTAGTTTCATTCTAGAATTTGACAGTTTGCCTATTGTTGATTTAATTGAATGGGTGGTCTATGATTTCTTGCTTGGATTCTCAGTTTTTTTATTTTTTTATTTTTAGGGCTTTTTTTCCATGAATTTTTATGATTTTTTTCAGGACATTATATGATTTTTAGGGAATTTTGGATTAGAAGAAAGATGTGTTTATTTGCCCCTTGTGTCTAGCAAGGAAAGGAATATGATGAAGGAATGAATAAACTATTGAGGTGAATATAGATAGGAGAAATATGCAGGCAACTTATTATGGAACATGAAGGGACATATCAAGAGCTTTTTTGAAACCATGCTTTTGTATTTTTCTTTTTGTCCTGAGTTTCAATCAAGATCAAGGAAGGAAAAGGGGATATGGATAAAGATATATAGGATATGGATAGAAGAAGTAAGATCACAGGAAGTAAATGTATGATGGAAGGAAGGAATGGACAAGATAAGGGATATGGACTAAAGGGTATATATAAGGTGAGGCGAGATCATAGATAGTGATGGATTTAGATAGGGTAATGGATATTAGAGGAAGGATAATAGGAGATGTGGTAGGAAGAATAGAATAGATGAAACATGCCCCTAAGTGTAGAGGTCTCCGCTTGCAAAAAGGTTATGTGTGAAATCTTTAAAACGTGTAGTGCCACCCAAATAAGTGTTATTGAACATTTCAAAGATAGAGACCCAACCCACACTTCAAACCTTCAGAAAATTCAACCGAACATATGTAATGACTAGGAAGCATACTCAAAAGGGAAGAAGAGTCCCAAATTGGATCAAGGTACTTAGTCTTTGATCACCCATATGTGTGCAAGTGCATTCATTCTATCTCATATGATCATTGTAATCTTTAGAATCCAGCATTACTAGCTATGTGAGTTACCTTAACTTCAAAAGCATCCTAGATAGAGCTTCGCTGCTAGCGAGCATCCATAGCTCCAACGAGGTTATCATTGTAATCTCACGAATATTGCTGCATTGCGAGATAGGCATCCATAACCCTGATGGAGTTACTCATGTGTTACCAAAGCCAAGCATTTTGATATTTCATTTTAGTGCATTTTTTCTTTTCTTTTCTTTCTCTTTCTTTTGTTTTGATCTTTTGATATTGATTTTTTTTTGTCATTAGTTCTTTTTTGCACTGGCTCGCATGCAATGAAGCTCACGTTGTTTAGAGAATTACAGTGGCACTAAAGTAGGATCTTTGATTCTTCACTAGCCACGTCTTCAACTAAGAGATCACAATGATTTAGGGCAATTGATTAAGTGTGTGAGATATAGTAATCAGAAGTTTTTGGCATCATGATACAACAAGTGATTCTCTTTCTGGATAAAGTATGCATCCTAACCAAATGATAATGTTAAAGAACAACAACCTCAAATTCTGAAGTGTTTAATGAATAGATATGTAGGAAATGGATTGAACATAAGATTGAGTGTGGGCAGGCATGTGATAAAATGATATAAATGCCTATTTCATAGATGAAGTACTTATGAAAAGGATTGAATGGGAGGGATGGGGAAAAGGTGTTGGAAAATAGATTGGACGTTGGAAGATTTGGGTTTGGGTGGAAGGAAACGTCTTCCAGATCAACATTGGCACACACCGTGAAGGGTGGTGGAGTGATTAAGAAAAAGTGGATTTTAGATTTTGAGATTTTGAGGGAGAAGTTGATGTGGAATTCAGGACAAAAGGACCCAAAAGGGATGAAGGAAATGATCAAAATATAGATTTGGAAAGTGGGGATGTGTAGATGGATGGTTGAAATGACCTTTTGGAATAGCAACTCTGGATGCCAATTTTGATTTTTCTTTGGGATGCAAAACTCTTATGAGAATCCACATTGAATTTGATTTTCTTTTTCTTGCTAGTTATTTGAAATGCATTGCTTCTACAAGTAATTTAGTAACCCACATGGTTTTTTATTTTTCTTTTCTCATAACGGGCCTTTGTAAACTTTTGGATATTACTTTTTGCTTTTGGATTGGATTTTTATCTATGTTTATATGTTTTCCAGATGGGACATGTTGATCTTTGGATGTATGTGAAGTTTTGGACTTGTGGAATTTGTTCTTGGCAATCGAATTGCTTCCAAACGGAATGGGATTCATGGATAAATAGGAATGATACGAAAGTAGTTTGGATGGTTTGATGTAGGTAGATGGTTGAAAGGTTCTAACAGATGTGTGCCTTTTTTGATCTTGATTTATGATAGGGTAATTGGATAGTGAACTAGGGATCATATGAATAGTGGATAGAAGAAAGTGGGATCCTAATATGGATGGAAGGGAGGAAGAATTTGATTTTGGAATAAAAGGACACAAGATGGATTGGAAGGATAAAGGGGGAGATTTATGTTGGGATTTAGAAGAAGGGACACTTTGATTTTGACATGGAAGAGGATCATGAAGTAGAACTGCTCGAATGAAAGTGGAGGAACCCATTTAATAAGTGATTTACAAACAACTTGGGCAGAAGTAATGAGATCTAGTAGAAGATTAGGAGGATTATGACATGGAGGTGAAGGGAATCTTTGATCTTGACTTGGAATAGGATCACTGGAGTTTGTGTATGATTCTTGATTTTGAATTGGATCATTAGAGCACATGGAAGGGATATCATGATCTTTCTTAGGAGGTGAGCATTGAATGGGACTTGGAAGGACATTTTTTCTCTTCAGATGAAAGGGGGTCATTATGAATGAATTACAAAAGGATGAAGGCATCATCATAAGATTCTTGATAGGTGAGATCTTGATCAAAGATTAGATTAGATTGGAGACCCATGATATCTTGATGTTAATTTATGCAAGCACTCATTTCTTTTGACTTTGGATTTTCCTCTTGACACGAGCTAGGATTTGGATATGTATGGAGGATTTTTGGAAGGATTCAAAACTTTGGCATGATGAGAAAGGATTTTGAATGGGACTCTTTGGCATTGGTTTTAACAGATTGTTTTGGTTTTAAGATCTTTGTTTGCAATTTTGTTGTTTTGGATGGACTATTTGAGTACAAAATTTTATTTTATTGACAACTTTCTAATTCTAAGAAAACAATTTATAGATAAGTATGGCCAATTGAATTTTGTTCAAATAGACTCTGTAAATCAAAGTTACACAAGGGCTGAAATTGCCTAGATCAAAACTGATTTTGTACTTGTCTAGAACATAAGCAGTACACAGAAAATCACAGTAGACAATGCCTAGGTTGGAAATTTGAAACCATTCGATGGAGGCCCCGCAAAAAAATAGAAAAATATAATGGATAGATAGAGAACCTGGCAGCGCTAGTTCCACTCCACAGTACACACTTCTCAAGCATGCCAGTTTCTCTTACCCTAAAGATCAAATGATCTTATAATCAGAGGTTTATGTCTCATTAAGGTACATGAGGGGTATCTACGGGGTATGATCCGCACACTAGGAACCATCAAATGTAAGGATTTGGGTTACTAATTTGGTTCTTAATTATTTTTAGACAGGTCCAGTCCAGCAACAGTTTTTGAGGCAAGCCTCTTAAGACTCTAGGTGAACTTATCGGTGTAGGGAAGGCCCCTACATACAAAAAATTCACTGAACACCACAACTATCTAATCAGGTTATTTGTATAGCGGCTTGAAAGCATATCGCTTCAGAATATGCTAGAAGAGATGATATCCCCAACACATCCCAATTTAAAGTATATTTGGGACGTGATTAAATCCCTAGTCAAAGACACCCCTCGACTACTAAAAAAAAAATTTGAGTTTTGTTAACACTTTTCTCTTGTACCCAAGTCCATGAAAGCTAGGGGAGAGGATAGTGTGTTAATGGTGGGACCACTCCAAACACAAAAAGGTTCTTTTTCCTTAAGATGTCATAATATGAGCTAATCTAAACATAAGCCTAATTCATATTTATTTTAAAAAACCAAATTGAGGTGTGAGATCCGCATGTTTATGGCCATTTTAAACACCAAGAAAAATTGTGATTTTTTTGTTTGTTCAGTTTTAGGCATCCAAAACAAAATGAGAGATTTGTATTGTTCAATTTTAGGCACCAAAATCACATGTGAAATTTGTATTGTTCATTTTTAGGCACCAAAACCAAATGTTTTATTTGCATTGCTCATTTTTAAGCACTGAAACGAGATATGAGATTTGTGTTGTTCATTTAAGGTGCCAAAATGAAATGTGAGCTAAAATATAACAAGACCAACATTCACACATGTCAATAATTTCATGAAACTCTTGGACAGATCAGTTCTTCTCTATTCTTCCCACCACATGCTGGAAACGGGATATTAGTAAAACCAAAAAAACCAACAACAAAAATAAAACATAGAATATAAAGCTTCTAAGTTTATCAAATGATTGTGCAATGATATAAAGATGAATGTGACATGATATCCTAAGTAATGTGAATTTCTATCTATATGCATGTTAATTATAGATAGAACAAATGTGAAAACCTATTAGGACGAATGCGAGATGCATACAAAACCAATTTGAAATGTCGGACAAAAAATTTAAAATAAGATGAGGAAACCTACAAAATAGAGAATTAATCCAGAATCACATTAAATATTACTTCAACTTCATTCATCATATTGTATCTCATCAAGTACTTTTGCATGAGGTTATGGTATTTAGATAAAACAATTTCATCTTCCAAGTTTTGGATTCTTCTTTCTGCCTTTAGTATTCACTGATAGGATCTTTGTTGTCTTCTTTCATCTACCTTCCCTCTTAAACCTAAAATGTTAAATATCACCTTTCCTACCATTATATCTCCTTCATTTTAAACAACATGTAAAAGTGATCTTTCCAGAAAAGTGAATTATGGGTTAGAAAGAAAGATTAATCACGTATAGGAACGATAAAACAAAATGAATGTAGAATCAAGGCAAATGAATGTGATATGTTATGAAGATGATTGCAAATTTCGACATGTATGAATTTAAATTTCTATAATGTCGAATGTGATACGTTACGAATGAATACAACACGTTGTTAGGATGAATGCGAGATTATTTGGGCTGATCCATACAAAATCTACCAAAACCTGTAAAATCATGAAAAACACCAAAAAGAGATTAGATGTTGTTTCTTCACATCAGTTTAACCATTGTTTTCATGTCTAAAATCATTAAGGAAATCAAGCTAAATAGGGTATAAGGAAATCATGAACCCTTAACTATTAAACAAATCCTAAATACTCTAAATCAATGAAAGTATTAACCTAAAAAGAGATTTTAATGAAATGAATATAATTAAAACTCCCTATTATCCATGTTTCTCCCATTGTCCTTATCTTCCTTGAGTTATGTTGGCTTTCAAATACTGCACTGGTAACCTGCATATGGCATGAAGATTCAAAGTTTGCGATTGTTGAAAATGGAAAAATGGTGTTGCTTTTATAGATTTTTGGGATAGATTGGGTGACAAATGGAACTCAAGTGTTGATTGACAATTAAATTGATTTGATTGATCAGTTAACTCCTTTGATTGATTTGTTAAGTGGATATATTGGAGAGATGACTAATTAGATTGGATAGATAACTATATAGATTTGATAATTAACTGAATTGACTAGAGAGATGACTGAATTGATTGGTTTGTTAGAAAAAGGTGATTGGGAGTTAAAAGTGGAAATTGGAGAGTTAACTGAGTTAACTGGTTAGTTAACTAATTTGATTGATTGGCCATGATTTTCAACATGTGTTGTGGTATTTTTGAATTGAAATTCATTTTCTTTTTTTGAATTTGAATTTTGATTTTCGAATGATGAAATTGGAATGTACATTAACTTGAAATTTGATTAAATTGGATTTTGGTAAAATATGAATTTAGAGAAATGAAATAAGATGAAATTAGTTGAAATCAGAATTTGGGAATTTGGAGAATTAATTAATTTAAATAAAATTATTCAGTCATTAGAAATAGAATTAATTAAATAATAAAAAATAATAATTAAGGAATTAAATCAAAATTAATTAAATAATTAATATTTAATTAATATTTGAGAAAGGGTTAAATGATTAATGAATTAAGGGATGGAAATTGAATAATTGGTGATGTGAAGGATGGTGATTATATTTGTTCATAAGAATATGATTAATTAGATTAATTAAAGAATAAAAGAATTATTTAACTAATAGGATGAATAATTAGTATACAAGTGATAAGAAATTTTTAGGTGTCTACAATAAGCTCATCAGGTAGCTTGAATTAGAAGTTCTAAAGTGACCTTATCAAGAGCCCATAGAGCTCCCATGAATGTCAAAATTCCTATCATTTGATGAAATCCATGAGCATGAAAAAATGAGATAGGAAAAAATATAGATGAGCAAAAATAACTGGGAGGGAGGAAAAAAATACGTATGGCCAAAAACCATTAAGAGGGAAGAAACTTAAACATTCATAAAGGCTACCAAAGAAAACATTTTTGGTTTGAGGCTAGTAGATGATGATGCTGAATCAAAGTAAGTGCTTTGATTTGTTGAAAACTTGGGTCGATAATTATTATTTTGTGTCATTTCTATAGGATATGAAGACAACCACCAGAGGGATTAGATGATAAAACTCTTTTCATCTCAATCTTTATTAATGCAATCTCTACATAGACAATGATCTTCAAAACCCAACATCCCAAGCCCTTGTTTTCTTGTGCAATCCTACAAAGCTCAAACAAGTGCCTTGAGGGTAGTGTGTTCTATTGCATGAAGAACATATGAACCTTCATTTACATCCTACAACCATACACATATTAAATAATAGTATGCCAACTAAATTAATATACGTCTTAGAAAACATACAACTTCACTAAAAGAATAAGAAAATTTGAACCAAATATTGGAAAAAACTAAAATCTAATTAGTTGTTAGCATTTAGTTTAATCACCGTTTAAATTTTATGTCTCCATAATAGATCAATGGCCATGGTTGCATAGATAACTTGAATGTGGGTTGTCTGTACCTAAAGACAATTTGGATGATAATGAGATGATTCCTAGATCATCCCTATTTAAACATATACACTACCTAATATTTCACAATGCGAATCTCTAGATAATGGTTGAACAACCATCTTATAATGTCCTCAAACATTACTCCATTTGTGTTTGAACCTAAAAAAATCTTTACCGTGTATTTGTTTGATTATCTTCATTAAATATTTTGCTTAAAAATTAGTCACTTGTGTGCATTGTGTCTTCATAGACCTTTTCATCTCAAATACAACAATTGTAGCCTCCTAACCTCTAACATGCACCTCTCTTTGAGTTGTACACTGAAATAATAGGCTCCATGATTAAATTCTAACAAATTCTAATGACAAACCAACCATTCCCTTTACCACATAATTGAATTCATAGTAGGTGACTATTTCATAGAGAGGGCCTCAAAATAGTTTTATATCAATACCATAATTACCCAAATAGAAATATAAGAAATATTTATTTTAATGACTTGATCCAAATAGAAGTTGGGAACTAGCAGAGTACCTCCTAAATATAGCTATATGTGGACACCATAGACTAAAGAATGTATCTATTATAATAATTTTGATAGAAGTATCAATAGCACACATCTACACCATATTTAGAGGTTTTAGTCTAACAAGATCCTTTATTGTCTAATATGTCTACCTTTAGTAATCAATATTCTATTAATTTTTCCATGTTGAGAGCTAAGTAAAGATATTTTTAGGCATTTCAAGACAAATATTTGGCATAGTAGACTAGATATTTTCTTTATACAACACTCTTTGATTCTTATATTTTCATGTATCTCTACATGTATGAAATAGTTGACCTTTCCTATAAAACACCTTCATATTTTGTCACACACTTACCAAATAATGACTTCATAAAGTCAAAA